>NW_023458565.1:18975386-18988412 GCF_013731165.1 Rhagoletis pomonella
GAAAGGGTGCGATAGTAGACTCCAGTTATAAGATTATAAATTAAATTTCCAAGAGAAAGTCGGTTCTTTACATATTTTCTAATTACCTTCGAAAATATATTAACTCAAAAAAAAATAAACAATGCTTCATAGATCGATTTTTTTTAAATCTAACTTCATAAAGTTCTTTAAAAATATTTTTTGAATGAGGCCATAAGAGCTTAGGGGGAGAGTTACAACACAAAAATACATTTAAGGCGCAGCGAAGCACGCCGGGTAATTGCTAGTAAAATACTATACATGGAAAACTTTGAGCGCTTTGAGCGACCTCTAAATAGTTTTTGATTTCAAAGTAAGAAAAAAACAGGCGTATATTTTTTTCGGTAAAGAACAATTCTAGGGGGTGAGAGTATAAAAAATTCGACCTTACTTTTTTTGACCACCCTAATGCATGTAAATTCTTACAAAACAATATTTAAGTAAACGATTTTCGAAGGTGGGCAAGGGTAGACTTCATACTTCCTTTGACCATACATATTTTTTTGTTTAAGAGACTTAATTAATTATTTTGTCTTTTACTCCTTTATTTCCCCCAAACTTTTAATTCAATTCTATACCAGCATACACATATAGTACATATGTATGTGCGTATTAATATTTTTCAGCAAAAATGTTGCGAACATGCAGAGCGAAGTAAAGTTGATTGGCAATACATAATTACTTTTAAAGTTCTGCGAGCAGGCAAAAACTCTTGTCGGCTGCGGGAGGAGTAGTATCAATAGCTTAGCCATATCGTTCGCTGCTTAATGTCAAAGTGGCACAGCCTATGCTGCTGCTTACAAATAAATCCAAATATCTGGCAAACTCACTTGAATGTCGATTGTCCAACAGCATGACAAATGACGGCGCGTCTACCTAGGTGACGGACTGAGTGGCTGAGTGGCTGACTGACTGTCAATACTTAATATGGCTGTTTTGTGCTTTTGGTGTTATTGACGTTTAAATTTAACTTTATTTCATTTTGCCGCCTGTGGGGTAGAGCAGCAACACATACGAGTATGTATTAATTTTGCAGTAGCAACTTGGGTATGACAAAACAAAAACAAAAACAGCAACAAATCGCGCTACAAATCAAAGCAATGAATCGCAGCGTTTTGAAAAATTTGGAACAAGGTTGTGGAGCGTGTGCGCGCACGCTCACATACCTATTAACTTACCACTGAGTATCTAACTACATACCTATCTACATACGTACATATGTATATATTTTCTATACTTAAATAAATTGTCATATCTGCTTGCATGTACATATGTTTGTAGGTATGTATTTATGTAGATTTATTCAAAAAAAAAATGCGACAAAGTAACAAATGACATCAATTATTGCACAGCAGTCAATCACGGTGGCTACTTTGTTTGCTGTTGTTGCCACATCGATCGTTTTCGCTTTGAAGTTGCAGGCGTTATTTTTGTAGTAGCTGTCGTGTGTGATATGTGGCAAAATTAAATTTTATGCGTTTTGTGAGTGCTGCCAAATATTTAGAGTTATGTTATTCATAATGTATGTATCTTAGTGGATATAAATTGAATTTTAAATTTACATACTTTGAGTGGTAAATATTCTGAATTTCAATTCTTAATACAAAATAATAAAAATTTGTAAACGTCTGTCACTAAATAAATTGAGTGGTAGGCAGTGAGTCTAGTGGTGGTTGAACCGTAGCAACCGCAACTGCCCTAGGTGTACTTGTGTTTGTTTATTAGGGTGGTAAAAAAAAAATAAAGCCAGCATTTTAATGCTTTCATCCCTGTTCTGTACCGAAAAAAATTGTACTGCTGTTTTTTTTTGATTTTTTTTAATACTCAAAGGTCGGTGAATCAATATTTTTCGATCAGAAAACATTGTTTCTTCTCAGGAGACTTTGAGTGAATAATACAAATTATTTGCAATAACCATTTTTAATATTAATTATTTTTTCAGGTCCCTTAAAACGATAAAAAATGCAATGGAAGACCCATAACAAATGGGGGACCCACAGCAAAGTAATAAAAATTTTATATTATTATCGGAAGTCTCCTAAATAAAATATTGATATTCAAGAATCCTATTTCATTTCCACGATAATTGTTTTTCCTATATAATATACATGGACATTTTTCAGCTGCTGAGCGACCTCTAAATGCTTTTTGATTTCGAAAAAAAAACAGGGGTATATTTTTCGATATAGAACAATCCTAGGGGGTGAAAGCATTAAAATTCGGATTTTACTTTTCCATATTCATTTTTGGACCACCCCAATGTACATATGTATTAGTTTCCAAGGGTGATAATTTATTTTTCAATATTCTACTTATGTTCATAATTACGATACATATCGTCGCTGTCTTTGGAAAACCGCCCAACAGTAAAAGAATCAGTATAGTTAGGGCTTAGCTGCACTTGGGATGGCCTCGGCCCACACCGATAAACAGTTGTAGTACCAAACAAAAATAAGAAGAAGGTACCAGATATTATATTTGTTAGATAATAGATAAAAAATAAAATATAAAGGGCAAAATATGAAGATAATATCGTCGATGCCTTTGCGAAAAAAGTTGTTCCTTTAAGGGCGTTGACTTGATAGGCGGTATGACATCTACTTGTCATTTTACATATTTATTGTTGGAGTAACGATTTTTGTGAATAAAGCTCGGTGCCTGGAGTTCAGAATTACCAAATATCGTTATTGATCCTAAGGAAGTTTCGAATGTTCTGAAACTGGACGATTTGTAAAGATATCGACAATATTATTACTTAGGAAGTGGTGGGATTAATTTTTTGTAGGTCTTGTCGAGTAAAACAAGAATCGAAATAAGAAATTTGCTAAAAACTACCCCCAAACACCCTGCGAGAATATTCGTATAAGATTGCCACCTATTCGGAATTAGTTCCAAACTGAATAAAAATCAATATATGGGTATCAAGTGGAAAGTATTTTGAAAATCCCTAATTCATGGATATTTTTTAATAGGGTTGCCGCCTATAATCCACTGTATATTTATTTAATTGTTTGTTTAGAAATTATAGATGCAATATTATTTATTATGGTTACTAAACGAAAGCTCTTGAACAATTATTTTCCTATATAGTAGTAAGTGTTATCCTTTAGGATATTAGTGTAAGGTTGCCATTTATTTTCGATTCCACAAAATTTAATTAAACCAACATAACATTAATGTGGATATCAAATAAAATATAATTTTGAGAACCTTAAAGCATAAATATTTTTGTTTAGGGTTACCACGTTTTTTAATAGCAATTTGCGTCTTACTAATTTCAACTTACTTAGTAATTTCAAAGATAGAATCCATCTAATTCGTATGGAGTTTTGTTTTGCTTTAAACAGGCAAAATGTTGTATTCAAAGTTCTGCGAAATACTTGAAGAAAATGGCTATAAGAAGTGTTATATAAGTTCATTAGGTTCCACTTTTCAAACAGGTGACAACCCTCCTCAAAAAATTTTCTAACTACAATCTTTTTAAACCTCTTTCATCTGACACCCATACTGTGATATATATGTATGTACACATTTCAATTACCTAATTTCTTTATTTCCTGTTTAATTTGATTTTTTAAACAGTTGGCAACCCCTAGATGGCATTTACAAATAAGGCATTTTCAAATCCCTTTCGGTTGATGGCCATAATTTAATAGTTTATTTAACTTAATAAATATTTAATTAGAATTGAATTTAATATTTTAAGAGGTGGCAATCCTCTTATCTCATCTATCTTATCCAAATATTAAAACAAAAGATTTACTAAGACTCTTTCGTTTTAATTATTCTTATAACTTGGGTATAATTTAATTAAATTCCACTTTTCTAAGAGGTGGCAACCCTCTTCAAAGTACTTTCAAACTACAACCTTCATAAACCTCACTTATGTTGTGATAACATATTTCAACTACCTAATTCCATTAATTCAAGTTGAATTTGATTTATTAAATTCAGTTTGTATGGGAGATGCCACGCCCCTTTCTCCAATAACGCCCATTTTTCTCCTTGTGTATGATATTGATTTTATATATCTCCGTACCAAGTTGCTCCGCTCTACCAAAATGACTTCCCGAGATGTACAGTAGAATAATCGCATTTGTATGGGAGGTGGCACGCCCCCTTGTCTACTCGAGAAATAAGCTGTCCTATATTTTAAGTTGGCTAGGTAACACCAGTGTACAAAATTATATTTGTATCCTTATTTTCCATTTTCTGTAATTATAATGGATGGCAGCAAGAAAATTCCAAAAAGTAGATTTTTCTATATATTTTTGGACCATCCTAGTGTAGTGCATACATTTGTATAATGCTAAACACTTTCCGCTGCATGCACACTAGGGTGGTCCAAAAATTCATGTGAAAAAGTAAAGTCGGAATTTTAATGCCGCCACCCCCTAGGATTGTTCTATACCCAAAAAAATATGCCCATATTGTTTTTTTTTAATAAAAAAATATTTAGGGAGAGCTCAAAGCGCTCAAAGTTTCCATGTATTTTATATGGGGAAAAAACAACTTTTCGTAGAAATGGTATAGAATGCATGAAAATCAATATTTTTCGATCGGAAAACTCTGTTTCTCCGCAGGATATTCCCAATAATAATACCCAAATAATAAACAATTGGGTATTACTACTGAAAGTCTCCTGAAGAGAACCTAGGGGGCAAGAGCATTAAAATTCCGACTTTACCCTAATGTACACATTGGCCTTTCCATTAATTACTCCATAAGGAAAATAAAAATTAATAAAAATTGAAATCATTACAAGAAGTTAACAAAATATTATGCAAAACTTGAAAAAAAAACGTAGCTGCTTGCAAAGATAATTTCCGAATAATTGTTTTCTCCGACTATGAAATAGATAAAATAGATGCAAAAATATGCATTCACCCACCGGAAAGTGTTTGCATGCGTACCTGTATGTAAATATGTATGTGTATGTGTGTAATTGTATGTATGTGTTTACGTTTTTGTGTATTTTCAAGTGAAGTTTTTATGACGTTTGCCACATCTAAGTAAATAATTATAGTTTCCCCCCGTTTTTGTTTGCTTATTATTTTTTATTATTTTTTTTTTTGCACGCGAATTTCCATTTTGCTCTTGTGAATTTCGTGAACCTGCATACACCAGCCGGTTGGCAAGTGCAGCGTGCAGACAATAAAAACCATCCATCTTCTTGCCATAAACAAACCCAACCAACTATGTAGTTGATTTTACTAACCGCTAACCCCTTCACCACTACACCTACATATGTACTAAGTGCGCCGTTGTGCTTACAATTCGCGGAAAAATCAAAAATTCAAAATTCCACACTTTTCTTATGAGTGACGACGATGCTCCCTACAAATCTCCCTTTTTAAATCGCCACCATATATATTCATTTGCCTTCCTTCCACCTTGAATTCCACGCTTGGCTATTCAATTGTTTGGTGGGATTGTTTGTTTGCTTGGCTGGTTGTTGTGAGTGCTTCACTGGTTGGGATATTATTTGCTACGCCTTAGCATTGGTTTATTTCGGTTTGTTCTGGAGTGGAATAGTTTGGATTGGTTTGGTTAGTTAGTGGATTTGCTGACATTTCAATGGGGGAAAATTTGCGCCATGGTTTAATTAATTTTCTAAATACGAGTATGTATGGATGAACATATCTAGTTACATATGTATGTACATAGTACATATATATATGTAAAACAAGTGAGCCTAAGCACATCCGCACATGGTTTAGTGTACTACAATCTATGTATGTATGTATGTAGGCACTGGTATTGCATGCTCGGACGGCTGTGAAGGTCGCTGCACTTTGGTAAATCAATAGCACCCAT
The DNA here is from genome assembly GCF_013731165.1 of Rhagoletis pomonella. Taxonomy (NCBI): domain Eukaryota; kingdom Metazoa; phylum Arthropoda; class Insecta; order Diptera; family Tephritidae; genus Rhagoletis; species Rhagoletis pomonella. The sequence goes on from NW_023458565.1 coordinate 18,981,222, forward strand.
GTGGAGTTCGCTTTTAAGTGCTGCTTAAGGCACTGTTTATGTGCAATAAACTCGTGTAAAATTATTCACTAATTATAAATTATTTACTACATACACGTACCATTTCAATGACGTATGTATGTGTTTTCATAAAATGATTACGAATACAAGTTATTTTGATTTACCGCAAAAAATATAATCTGCACTTATAAATTAAGTGATTATATGTAGAGGACGAACTGAAATTCAATTAGAAGAACGTCGAAACTTTGATGAAATTTTAAGAATCTTCCTTTATTTCCTAATTTTTATTTTTCCTGGCATAGAGCACAATTTACCATTCTGTGATAGGTTGATATCTACCACTGGGAAAAGGGAAGCGTGAGTCTGTAATAAAAATCGATATACAGAAATATGTGATTGCGAAGAGCTTGAAATGCTGCCCTAGAGGGAAAACGTCCGAAAGGATTACCAGAAAGTTAGGCGACTTACTGAAGGTTTCCAGACTAAGGCGAACTCCCGTAAGAAAAACCACGGCAACCTAGTGGCCGATATCCAAAACGTAGTTTCCATCCGATTGAATGGTAGCAGCACTGAAAAAAGTGTAGAAGATTACCCCTGGCTCCCAAGCCGATGATGACGTTAACTATTTTCTACCGCTCCTTAAAACCGGTTTAATGCAGTAGAACTTCACTACGATAGTAGATTTACTACGATTTTTGAGGAATATTTTAAATATACTACTATACTGCGCTTTACCCTCAATGTACCTCGAATTTATTTTAAAAGTAATAATAAAGGACACTTATTGCAGAAGAATACAAGAACCTGATTTGCCTTAGTTTTTAAAATTTACAGACGCATTTACTTTCAATAAAAGTATGCCGTTCAAACCGCTCAGAAGAGTAAACATAATTTTGGTACAAAGATTACTTAACCAGAGAAATTAAAAATACATACTTGCAAAATAATATTTAAATACAAAGAGTATTTAAAATAAAAAATAAAAAATACGTACTTTTCAAATAAAAATACAGTTGAAGAATACATACCTTTGAAATCGCATTAACATATCGTCACTTGAAATGTAAAAGGCAATAACTAAGAAAATTCAAAATTTACTTTTTGATAGATTGTGATGCATTTCATCGAATTAAAAGTCCCCACTTAGTTTTATGAAAAAAGTCTTTTTATGTACGCACTTTTATAAGTATAGCCCATTGAATTACAAGGGTAAAGGGCATGTTTCAAGTGACTAAAAGTAATGTTGATTTTTTTATAATTTCTTTGCTGGAGGTGTTACGCATTTTTTTCCATACAAAGCACGTTCGGCACTTTGTTTATATGGAAGCAAATGCCCAGCATCGTTTAAAAAATTCCCAAAAATCAACGGTATTTTGTAATTACATGAAACTTTATTTTACCCTACTTTGATTTAATGGGCTATAAAACTGCGTACCTAAAATTTTTCTAAAAATGCTAAGCAAAAAGTTTGAAATTTTGGCAATTTTTTTAAGTATTAAGTATTTTTTGGATCGAGCTTTTTTCAACATGCCTTAAGTTCCTTTATCAGATATGTAAAGTATTGCTAAATGCGTATAAATTTAATTACTGTCTTTTGTTTTGTTACTATTGAAATATTTTTAACTTAAATAATAAAGTAGGTTTCAAACCCATTTATTTATTATTTATTATATGGTAGGACAGCTTCTCAAACTATATTGATGCAATTTTTTCATGTTAAGTTGTTGGAAAATAATGAGTATCTAAATCCCGGGACTAATCCCGGGATTCCGGGATTATACGAATGATGTCCCGAAAATCCCGGGATAGCAAAAATCGAAAAAATTAACATCCCTAGTATGCATACTAAATTTCAAGAGCCTTGGTTAATAAGGAGCATGGAAATTAAAAAATATATGCAAAACCAGTGCAGCCTGATTGTTTATTTAAATAGACATATTGGGGGCTGTCTGCAGCTCTCAAGAGTAACGAATTATCTTTGGAGCCTAGTAGAAATAAATTAGAAAAACACACGCTATTATAAGATTTGCAGAATCTCGCGAAATAAGAAAGAATAAAGCTCATAATATCATTTTAATATCATAAATTGTTTACATGAAAAGTGTAAACCTTGAAAATTTGAGAATATTTATTGAAAGCGTATAAGCGAGTTCCACAGATAAAATCTCGCACGACCACCGAAACGATAATTCTGTAGAAAGAGACTCCCTCCCTCCCCCTTCCCCCTCTGTTGAATTTAATGTAAAAAAAAAACTAAAATCTGTGTTGTCACATACCAGGCGATCATAAAAAGCAGGTGGAATGTCGTCAAAGTGTGAAATGATCAACTAAAACTAAAATTGCGTTTTGTCTGTGCTTGTGCCGGCAATAACAAACATTACACCTACGCTGGTTCCGTTACTTGGGTGCATTTGCATAGCGGACAAACTCTTTTGCATTGTTGTCTCGTATTCTGTGTGGGGAATCATTGCGTTGAACTGCGTTGACAGTTGAAACGAATATTTGTTGTTGCGAAAACGAAGCAGGTAAAGTGATAAGCAAATGATCAAGGAATGCTCAGCATTCCCAGATTGCATTGAATTTATCAAGTAATAGTAAACTTAAATCTGTTTTAAAAAACTTAACTAAGTGTGCTTATGAATTGTACAGTTAGTATCGATCCAAATGAAAAACAAACGTTGATTTCTAATATGTTTTAGGTGTAGTCAGCTTTGAGAGTTTATAAACCCTGTTGCTAGTATTCGGTACAATAATCTCCGCATAAATGAATACGGATCATGTAATTAATTTTCTTCATTTGATAAATGGAGACTTAATTTAAACTTCTTTCCTTAAAAAATGTATTTGCTTTCGCATTTCAAAATTACATCGCCGTCGAAGTCGACAACCATAATATAATATCCTCATGACTTAAAATGACTGATCTTTTAGATATTACTTTGGGCAAGACATACCGACTATTTCTTCCTTTTTATTTTTGAAGGCTAAGGTAAAAGTCAAAGGTTTTCAGAGTCCGTTAAGCATTTTTTAATACTTTGCGGAATCCTTCGTTTTTTTTTTTTATTTTGTTAGGTAATATTTGGATCTTTTACCAGACTCCGTGTTTATTTTTCGAAATATTCTGGTATTTTTCGGGATTTTATGGGACTTACTTGATGGCGACACATTTTTAGTGAGGTACTATCAAAGATTTATTTTTCATTTGAACCTGCAACCCCGGTGGTGGAAGTGAACTACTTATTTTAAAAATTCGTGTTTACTGGCCGACTTGGTTCAAATTTGGAAAGTTAATTTCCCATATGGCACATGGAGAGAAAGTTGAACCCAAAAAGCGGCACTTGGATCGATTAATTAAGAAATTATTATTTGAGGTTTGTTTTCATGGACTACATAGTATGTATATAAATTTTTGAGCTCAGAAATTCTTCTTAGCAATAAAATACTTTAAAATTAAAAGAGTCAGTACGCCTTTCGTAAGGTTCCAAAGCCAAAATTTTTTTCAATGCATTAGAATTGTGATTAAACTTTCTTTGTATTAATAAAGAATTTGAAAATTAAATCAATATTCTACGAAACTGTATTCAAAATAATAATCGGTTTACTACAAACAATCCGGTTCATTTTGTTTTAGAATCGTTCTGGAATTATTTTCCTCCGCTGGCATCACGGGTGCCTGTTACTTGAGCATTGTGGCGCTCTCATATACATCACGTTGTGAAGTATATCGCTGCTCACTATCAAATACCTGTTTTGTGCTATATTCGCTCAAATGAAATATTGGGGAACTGGAACGGTGTAATCTTTTTGTGCATCTTGAGCATCAACAGAAAAAGTATAAATTCGTCAGAATCCTGTACTGCAAAATTACTTTTAATTAAAAAATATCAAATTTGTAAGATGTGTCCAGAAATATTTCCCTCAATATTATAGATTTTATAGGATTTTCCAACAGCTAATCCTGAATTAAAAAAAAAAACATTTTCTTTAGTTTTCTCTTAAAATAAGAGATAAAACAAAAATGCCTAGTTGATTGTTTCTTTCTTTTCCTTCCAGAACCTTGGTGCATGGAGTTGTTGGTGTCGCAAAAATATCGGATGGTACTATATTTTATAGTAAAATCGCATCAGGGTACATACATAAATATTGTCGCATATTTTGCACTGCAGAAGAACGCTTGAGATAACTATTTTACTTCGTGCGTGTAATCGTGCATGAAAACAAATTTTTTTTTAATATATTGACTTACGTATACGCACTAGGGTGGTCTCTAAAAGATCAACATCATATTGCGCTTCTTTTTATTGATCTACGTACCAAATAAAGACATTCATGAAAATTTCTAAATTAAAAAAAAAAACAGAAATTAGGCCCGCTACCAGGGTTTGAAAATCATTTTTTTTTCTTAATCGCAAAAAGTCGACAAAATTTTAACTTAAGCGAAGATCACACAATTTGTTCATTTGTACAGATTTATACATTTTGGCAGTCACAGAGTGGAAATTTGAGCTCAGCTCAATAAAAAAATGTCGAAACACCACTCTGGACCTGCCAAAATGTACAAATCTGTACATATGTACAAATCGTGTGATCTTTGCTTCAGACCAGCTATAATTGGGCGAGTTTATGAATTTGTATGAACCAGTTTCAATAATATGTCAAATTTATTATATTTAAAGTCAATATTTTGTCGAATTTTTGCGATTTAAAAAATTAAACTTTTTCAAACCCTGGTAGCGGCTCCTTATTTTTGTATTTTTTTTTTATTTAGAAAATTTCGCGGATGTCTTTATTTTGTTCGTAGAACATAATACCAAATTTTGATGTTGATATTTTAAGGATCACCCCAATGGACCCTGCGGCCCAAAGTATACATTTTGTATAAGGACACGAATGAAATGAAACAAACGGTTATTAAGTATTCTACATTCGTGCATATTTTTACACATAAATAAACTAAAAATCGAAGGTGTTTTTTGCAGTTTTGAGCTTTATTTCTCTCAATTTATGATCGCCTGTTCGCTGTACGATAAGATCGTCCTCCATCTCAATTTTCCACTCCGAGCATCGAGAATGAGACAGCGCTCAAATTTTACATTTAAATGAATAGGGGGAATCATTTTCAGTTACAAATAAAGAACAAAAAATGTTGTGTGGTTGGCAATTGTAACGAGTTGTTTACTAGAAAAGAAACACAGGTAAGTGGAGCGAATGTTTGTTGTTGCAGAGCTTATATTCTAGGCACATATGTAAGTATCACATGGAAACTGTTTATTTTCCAGGTATACCTGGTCGCTTGCAAACAAAATTGTGCATATTCACTGTGATTTTTTAAATTTGAGGGATGGCGGGAGGGAGTTCGAGATCAATGAAAATTAAAATATGGAACATGGCTTTATTGCAGGAACATTTGTTGCTGTAGCCGATGTTACAATATCCTTGGATCACCTCGTGATGCTTGTTGTATGTTTATGTTCTCCTGCTAATTTGGTACCAGGCGCATTTTTCTTCATCTTTCAATTAAGTTCAGTGAGGAGCCCTCGTATTCGAAGTCAGCTTTTGTTGTTGTAGGCAATATTGCAAAAGTCTTAGATCACCCGGTAATTTTTTAGACCCAACCGCTTTACTGGCTGGCATCGAATTTTCGATGAGTAAAAAAACCGGTTCCAAAAATGTTTACATATGAAAAAAGTACCAAGTGAACAGAAAAAGAACAGCACTGCTTTGGCTCTGCTTGATTTCTTCATCCTTCACTCAACAAAGTCAAAAGGAGCTTTTGTTTTTGTCCTCGATTTTTCGATATTCTGGTACCACTTACTGATACTTACTGTTGTCTTCTGTTCACCTGGTCATGTTAGAGGCTCAACGCCTTGGTGCGTGCGCCAGTTTTGTTTACTGGAAAAAAATCCCTGACTGCAAATTTTCTCTGGTAGCTTCTGCTGAAATACCAGGCGAATAGAAAAGCTACCATTTTTTAATTGTTTTATTCATAATCCGCACAACTTTCATTAGAGCAACAAAGTTTAAAGGTCTAAGGATTGTGTCTGCAATCGAGAGAGAGGAATTTCAGATCACCTGGTGATACTTGCTGTGTCTTCTTGTTCACCTGGTGATTTTGGGGTGCTGCATTGGTTTGGTTTATTCGGAAAATTTTAACTAGCAGCAATTTAATTTTCATTGAAGTGAGACTAAATAAAATACCAGGCAAATAGAAAATTTGCAGCAACGTTTTTTGCTTTCGCTTCTTATTTTGCGCTGTTTTATTCGTCCTTCACGCAATTTGCATGACACTAACAAAATTATAGAACTTTACTAAGGAGCTTCGGTAATCGGAACGCGCTTTTGTTGTTGTGCTGAAAAAAGCAATTACTTAAGAGAGACTATTACAGCAATAGTTTAACTCACTGATGGACACTGTCTTGCCCGCGGACAAAGCTCTTTTAAGCTTCCTTTACATTTTGCATAGGCGGGTGCAGTGTAAAAGCTCTCTCTGCTCATCGCTGGTTTAACTGCTTCAAGATCGCCTTTCTGCATGGCAATGTTCGCCTGGTATTTCAGCAGTGGATTCATCGGCAAAAAATTTTGGAAAATTCGGTGTTGCCCCCTGAGTTCTTTGTCTATGTATATTATCTACCTTTGATAATATCCAACAAAATAAGAAACATAATTCGATTTACAAATTTTTATTCAATTTCTTACTTTTATTTTTTTACCTAAATATATATTATATATTCTTAATATTAATACTATGTCCAACACCATAGATTAAGGGAAAAAATTTTAGACAATAAAAAAGTATTATAAGGCATTGGATTTTTTTTTACTTTTATTTATTGTGTAAGCAGTAAGTGGTCATAAATTTTTATAAAACAGCATTAGCAGTGAATACATTGCAATTTCTAGATCTTTATGGCGGTGGAGTATGTACTCGTTCAATTGAAATATATGGTTCTATGATATCACTCCTTTCGACCAATTTGTGCGACACTGTAAATACATAAAAAATAAATTACGAAATTAAAGAAAACAGGTAAAATTCGATTTATTTAGATATAAAAGTGCGGGTGACTAGATCTCTTCAAAAAAAACTGTAAATTCCCAAGAAAAAACTGTATTTTCAACAAAAAAAAACACTGTAACCTTTAAAGCGAAGTGATTTTTTTCGAATGTTAAGGTTTTTCAACCTATGAT
>NW_023458565.1:18988512-19094101 GCF_013731165.1 Rhagoletis pomonella
ATCATAGGTTGAAAAACCTTAACATTCGAAAAAAATCACTTCGCTTTGAAGGTTACAGTGTTTTTTTTAATTGTTGTAAATACAGTTTTTTCTTGGAAATTTACAGTTTTTTGAAAAGAAAATCTGGCAACACTGATCTAGTCACCCGCACTTTTATATCTAAATAAATAGAATTTTACCTGATTTCTTTAATTTCGTAATTTATTTTTTATGTATTTACAGTGTCGCAAAAATTGGATGAAAGGAGTGATATCATAGAACCATATATTTCAATTGAACGAGTACATACTACGCCGCCATAAAGATCTAGAAACTGCAATGCTGTTTATCAAAATTTATGACTACTTACTACTTACTGCTTACATAATAAATAAAAGTAAAAAATACTTCCAATGCCTTATAATACTTTTTTATGGTCTAAAATTTTTTCCCTTAATCTATGGTGTTGGACATAGTATTAATATTAAGAAAACAAAATATATTTAGGTAAAAAAATAAAAGTAAGAAATATGTAAAATAAAAATTTGTAAAATTTTTGTAAAAATGTATTTTGTTGGATATTATCAAAGGTAAGTAATATATACAAAGGACCCCAACACCGAATAGAAGACCAAAATTTTTTGCCGATAAATCCACTGCTGAAATACCAGGCGAACATTGCCATGCAGAAAGTTGATCTTGAAGCAGTTAAACCAGCGATGAGCAGAGAGAGTTTTTACTCTGCACGCGCCTTTTCAAAATGTAAAGATAGCTTAAAAGAGCTTTGCCCGCGGGTAAGACAGTGTCCATCAGTGAGTTAAAAAATTGCTGTAAAAGTAATTGCTTTTTTCAGCACAACAACAAAAGCTCGTTCCGATTACCGAAGCTCCTTAGTAAAGCTCTATAATTTTGTTAGTGTCATGCAAATTGCGTCAAGGACGGAGAAAACAACGCAAAATAAGAAACGAAATCAAAAACTTTGCTGCAAATTTTCTATTCGCCTGGTATTTTATTTAGTACTCACTTCAATGAAAATTAAATTGCTGCTAGTTAAAATTTTCCGAATAAACCAAACCAATGCAGCACCCCAAAACCACCAGGTGAACAAGAAGACACAGCAAGTATCACCAGGTGATCTGAAATTTTGGGTAAGATCGCTTACAACAACAAAATCTCACTTCGATTGCAGACACATGCCGTTAAGTAAAACCTTAAAACTTTGTTTCTGTAATGGAAGTTGTGCGGATAATGAACAAAACAATTAAAAAATTGTAGCTTTTCTATTCGCCTGGTATTTCAGCAGAAGCTATCAGAGAAAATTTGCAGTCAGGGTCCAGTAAACAAAACTGATGCACCAAGGCGTTGAGCCCCTAAAATGACCAGGTGAACAGAAGACAACAGCAAGTATCAGTAAGTGCTACGAGAAACAAAAGCTCCTTTTGACTTTGTTGAGTGAAGGATGAAGAAAACAAACAGAGCCAAAGCAGTGCTGTTGTTTTTCTGTTCGCTTGGTACTTTTTTCATACGTAAACATTTTGGAACCGGTTTTTTTAATCGTCGAAGCCAGAAAAGCGGTTGTGTCTCCAAAATTACCGGGTGATCTGAGACTTTTGTGATATTGCCTACAACAACAAACACTGACTTCGAATACGACGGCTCCTCACTGAAGTCCTATGACTTTGTTACTGTAATGCCACTTTTTTGAAAGATAAAAAAAAAACGCAAGTAGAAACATCGATGTGGCTTTTCTTTTCGCCTGATACTTTACAAGGTATCACAGTAAAAAATTTGCCAAATTTGCCCGGCCAAAAATTACCAAAGTAGCAGGAAAACATAAAGCAAGCATCACGAGGTAATCCAAGGATATTGTAACATCGGCTACAGCAACAAATGTTCTTTCCATGAAGCGATGTTCTTACCTAAGTTTTCCTGATAAATGCAATTGGGAGGTAGTAATATTCAACCTGCTCATCAATTCTGTTTGTTTATTACATTATTATCATCTTTTAATTTTCATTGATCCCGAAAATTCCCTACCTCCATCCCTCACATTTTAAAAATCACAGTGAATATGGACAATTTTGTTTGCAAGCAACCAGGCATCCATGAAAAATAAGAAAGCTTCCATGTGCTACTTACTTACATACATGTGCCTAGAATAAAAGCTCTGCAACAACAAACCTTCGCTCCACTCACCTGCGTTTCTTTTCTAGTAATCAAATCGTTATAATTGCCAACCACACAAATTTTTTGTTCTTTATTTGTAACTGTAAATGATCCCCCCTATTTATTTACATATAACATTTATTTATGTACATACATCATTACATTTTTCAAGTCCTTTTACTGCTATAATTGTAGGGAAATTCTTTCAGTTCCCCAAATCGTTTGATCGCCGTTTCATTCTCGATGCTCGGAGTGGAAAATTGCGATGGAGGACGATCTTATCGTGCAGCGAACAGGCGATCATAAATTGCGAGAAATCAAGCTCAAAACTGCAAAAAACACCTTCGATTTTTAATTTACTTACGTGTAAAAATATGCACGAATGTAGAATACTAAATAACCGTTTGTCTCATTTCATTCGTTTCCTTATACAAAATGTATACTTTGGGCTCCAAGCTCCATTGGGGTGATCCTTAAAATATCAACATCAAAATTTGTTATGTTCTGCGAACAAAATAAAGACATCCACGAAAATTTCTAAAAAAAAATAAGAAAATTAGGAGCCGCTACCAGGGTTTGAAAAAACTTGATTTTTTTAAATCGCAAAAAATCGACAAAATTTGACTTTAAATATAAATTTGACATATTATTGAAACTGGTTCATACAAATTCATAAACTCGCTCAATAATATAGCTGGTCTGAAGCAAAGATCACACGATTTGTATATTTGTACAGATTTTTTTATTGAGCTGAGCTCAAATTTCCACTCTGTGGCTGCCAAAATGTACAAATCTGCACAAATATACAAATCGTGCGATCTTCGCTTAAGTTAAAATTTTGTCGAATTTTTGCGATAAAAAAAAATAAAAAATTTAAACCTTGGTAGCGGTCCCTAATTTCTGTTTTTTATACCTTTCATGAGCATGAAATGGTATTATAACTTTGGTCCGATGTTTGTAAGTACCAGAACAAAAAGAGATAGACCCATGAAAATGTATACTTATATGATCAGAACGTCGAGCTGAGTTGATTTAGCCATGTCCGTCTGTCCGTCTGTCCGTCTGTCCGTCTGTCTGTCTGTTTGTATACAATCTAGTCTCTCAGTTTTCGAGATATCCGGATCAAATTTGGTAGGTGGGTGTATTTTTATAATGCATTAATTATTTGTCGGAACCGGAAGAATCGGACCACTATAACATATAGCTCCCATACAACTGATTATTCAGATATGAGATTTTTCATTATAACTTCTCCATTTATGCAGCTACGAACATGAAATTTTGCAATACTTGCACCCATTATCAACAGAATACTTACAGTGAAAATTACAAAGATCGGGTCGCTATAACCTATAGCTCCCATACAACTGATTGTTCAGATATTAAATTTTGCGTTATAGCTCCTCCATTTATATAGCTAGGAACATGAAATTCCGCACTGTTTTCAATAATTATCAACAAAAAACTTACAGTGAAAATTAAAAAGATCGGGTAACTATAACTTATAGCTCCCATACAACTGATTGTTCAGATATGAGATTTTTCGTTATAATTCATCCATTTATGTAGCTAGGACCATGAAATTTCGCGCTGTTTTCACTCATTATCAACAGAAGACTTACAGCGAAAATAACAAAGATCGGGTCACTATAACCTGCAGCCCCCATACAACTGATTGTTCAGATATGAGGCCTTTTATCATAACTCCTCCATTTATGCAGCTAGGAACATGAAATTTCGCACCATTTTCACTCATTATTAAGAGAATACTTACAGTGGAAATAACAAGGATCGGATGACTACAACATATATCTTCCATACATCTGATTGTTCAGATATGGGATTTTACTGTAAAACTTCTTTATTTGAACAGCTAAAACCGATAAATTTCGTAAGATATTTTATAAATAATAATACAAAGTCTACTGAGATAATCATCAAAATCTATGCTGTATAAGCTTTATCTCCTATAGCACTGATTGTTCAGATACCAGTTGTTGCCATATATCTCCTTTATGTACCCAATAAATTGTGTTATCGGTTTACATACCGATCACATAGCGGTGAAAATCACTTAGATTGGTGTCATATAAAGTATATCTTCCATACCTCTGATTGTTTAGATGCGATTTTTTATATAAGTATGTAACTCCTCTATCGATGTATGCAGATGTATTCAAAAGCAGTAATCTGTCATAGTAAAATTTGCAGATGTTCATGAAAGGTATGAAGCCTTCGGCATAGCCGAAGACAGCGCTGCTCTTACTTGTTTTTTTTTTTAATTTAGAAATTTGGATGGATGTTATTGCATATAGATCAATAAAAAGAAGCGCAATATGATATTGATCTTTTGAAGACCACCCTAGTGCGTATACATATGTACATATAATAAAAACAAAACATTTAATTTTCATACATGCATGTTCTCAGAGCTAGTAGATTACACGCACGAATTAAAATAGTTATCTCAAGCGTTCTGCCGTACAAAATATGCGAAAATATTTATGTAGGTACCCTGATACCATTTTACTATAAAATATAGCACCATCGGATATTTTTGCGACACCAACAACTCTATGCACCAAAGTTCTGGAAGGAAAAGAAAGAAACAATCAACTAGACATTTTTGTTTTATCTTTTATTTTAAGAGAAAACTAATGAAAATGTTTTTTTTTTAATTCAGGAATAGCTGTTGGGAAATCCTATAAAATCTATAATATTGAGGGTAATATTTCTGGACACATCTTACAAATTTAATATTCTTTTAATTAGCAGTAATCGTGCAATAGAGGATTCTGTCGAATTTATATTTTTTCTGTTGGTGATCAAGATGCACAAAAAGATTACATCGTTCCAGTTCCCCAATATTTCATTTGAGCGAATATAAGACTGCTTTTACACAGTTCAAGTATTGAATTCAATTCTGCTCGCATGTGGGAGAGAGGGGGTGAGAAGAAAAGGGACGAGTGCACATGAGCCTGTACCGTCAAGTCGTTTCAACTTTCTTGCTTTGCTTTTGCCATTTTCGTTGCTTCCCATTTAAAGAACCAAAAACTTGAATTCAACAGAATTGAAACGTGTAAAAGCAAATAGAAAACACAAAAGAGAATGAGCAAGAATTGCTTTCAAGTACTTGAATCATGTAAATCGGGTGTAACACAAAACAGGTATTTGATAGTGAGCAGCGATACATACATAACACACAACGTGATGCCACAGCGGAGCAAAATAATTCTAAAACAAAATGAACCGGGTTGTTTGTAGTAAACCGATTATTATTTCGAATACAGTTTCGTAGAATATTAATTTAATTTTCAAATTCTTTTATTAATACAAAGAAAGATCACAATTTTAATCCATTGAAAAAAAATTTGGCTTTGGACACTTTCGGAAAGGGCTGCCGACTCTTTGCATTTTAAAGTATTTTATTGGTAAGGAGAATTTCTGACACTGCTCAAAAATTTATATACATACCTACTATGTAGTCTATTTTCGAAAATGATCCTTTACTGTAACACTCATATCTTCAACATGACTTAAGCTAAGACAATGAGCGAAAGCTACCATTTAAAAAAAAAATATTAATACGCATTAGCAATAACTTTATCTTTTACAATAAAAAAAAAAAAATGATGCAGGACAAACGTTCTTAGTGAATATATATTCTGCCGAAATTCATAATCAAATCTATGTTGTGTTAACTACAATCTTGAAACTAGCACGACTGTTTTTGGGAGTTTGACGACTTAAAAAAAAAATTTATATATGGATATTTTACCGGAATCCGCAAAAAATTTACTTCTTCACAAAAACACGATTTTTGACACCTTGCTAAGCATATCGACTGCTGAGTGGAAGATCGACCTATCTCGGCAGCCAGTTCGAAAACACCCTATCTCAAAAAACTTTTCAAGAACACCTTATTGCAGAATTTGTTTGAAGAATACCCTATTTCAGAATTCCTTTCAAAAACGTCCTATATCAGCACATTTTCAAAACATTTTGAAGTTAGATAGGGCATTATTGAACCAAATTCTGACATAGGGCGTTCTTTAACCAAATTCTGAGATAGGATGTTTTTCAGTAAAATTCTGAAATAAAGCGTTCTTGAAAAGTTTTCTAAGATAGGGCGTTTTCGAACTGGCTGCCACTCGAAAGTCGAAATCATAATTTCTCAATTAATCGACCCAAGTGCAGCTTTTTGAGTTCAACTTTTGTTAAATTATTTCTCACTATGTGCCATGTGGGGAATGCACTTTCCAAATTTAAATCAAGTCGGTTAGTAAACACGAATTTTTAAAATAAGTAGTTCACTTCCACCACCGGTGTTGCAGGTTCAAATGAAAATATAAATCTTTGATAGTACCTCACTAAAAATGTGTCGCCATCAAGTAAGTCCCATAAAATCCCGAAAAATACCAGAATATTTCGAAAAATAAACACGGAATCTGGTAAAAGATGCAAATATTAGATACCTAAAAATATAAAAACGAAGAATTCCGCAAAGTTATCAAAAATGCTCAGTGGACTTTGAAAATCTTTGACTTTTACTTTAGCCTTAAAAAATAAAAACGAAAAAATAGTCGGTACTCAATGTATTATCTAAAAGATCAGTCATTCTATGAGATGATGAAATTATATTATGGTTGTCGACTTCGATGTCGATGTAATTCTTTCATAAAAAAATAGTCCTCGTTAGTCCAACTACAGCTACGCTGACCACAATATTTTTGAAATATCTAACTTCTATTTACTGCTTTCGCTTTTAAAGTAAAATTTTTTTGTTTTTCAATCCACAAATTAACATTAATCGAGATCTGAAATGCGAAAGCAAATACATTTTTTAAAGAAAGAAGTTTAAATTAAGTCTCCATTTTTAAAATTTCACGCTAATGAAGGAAATTAATTACATGACCCGTATTCATTTATGCGGAGATTATTGTACCGAATACTAACAACAGGGTTAATAAACTCTTGAAGCTGACTACACCTAACACATATTAGAAATCAACGTTTTTTTTTTTTGATCGATTTTTACATTCATTTTAAATAGACACTAATTGTTCAATTCATAGGCACATATGTACTTAGTTAAGTTTTTTAAACCCGATTTAAGTTTACTATTACTTGATAATTCAGTGCAATCTGGGAATGCTGAGCATTGCTTGATCATTTGCTTATCACTTTACCTTCTTCGTTTTCGCAACAACAAATATTCGTTTCAACTGTCAACGCAATGATTCCCCATACAGAATATGAGACAACAATGCAAAAGAGTTTGTCCGCTATGCAAATGCATCCAAGTAACGGAACCAGCGTAGGTGTAGTGTTTGTTATTACAAGCACAAGCACAGACAAAATGCAATTTTAGTTTTAATTTATCATTTCACACTTTGTCGACAGTCCACCTGCTTTTTATGATCGCCTGGTATATGACTACATAGACTTTAGGTTTTTTTTTTTACATGAAATTCAACAGACGGGGGAAGGGGGAGGGATTGTTTTTTTTTTGCAGAATTATGGTTTGGGGGACCGTGCGAGATTTTATCTGTGGATGTGTTTATTCTCAAATTTTCAAGGTTTACACTTTTCATATAAAAAATTTAGTGTTGTACATATGTATATAAAATGGTACTATTTGTAGTATCAAATATGTGAAGCGAGTCATCAAATAGCTTTTTCTCTAAGGTTTAAGGGAGATTTTTTTAAAAGAGACAAAGGTGATTTTTGCAATATTTCTTATTTTGCGAGATTATCTTATAATAGCGTGTGTTTTTTCTAATTTATTGCTACTAGTCAGCAAAGATAATTCGTTATTCTTGAGAGCTGCAGACAGCCCCCAATATGTGTATTTAAATAAACAATCAGGTTGCACTGGTTTTGCATATATTTTTTAATTTCCATGCTCCTTAACCAAGGCTCTTGAAATTTAGTATGCATACTAGGGATGTAAATTTTTTCGATTTTTGCGATCCCGGGATTTTCGGGACATCGTTCATATAATCCCGGGATCGCGGGATTAGTCCCGGGATTTAGATATTCATTATTTTCCAACAACTTAACATAAAAAAATTGCATCAATATAGTTTGAGAGGCTTTTCTACCATATAATAAATAATAAATAAAAGGGTATGAAACCTACTTTATTATTTAAGTTGAAAAATATTTCAATAGTAACAAAACAAAAGACAATAATTAAATTTATACGCATTTAGCAATACTTTATCGTGTACACATCTGATAAAGGAACTTAAGGCATGTCGAAAAAAGCTCGATGCAAAAAAAAACTTTAGTCAACATATTTATTGTGTGGTTGAAAGAATTTCATAATACTAGTGGCAGAAATAAAAGAAACGCCTTATTTCAACCAGTTAAGTCTATATTTCTTTTCATTATTTAATATTTAAATTTTTGTATAAAAGTCTACCTGATTTTATATATAGTTAACTGCATTAAAATGCGCATTTCAAAATTTGTACAAAAATTATAAAAATGCAAAAAAAATTGCCAAAATTTCAAACTTTTTACTCAGCATTTTTAGAAAAATTTTAGGTACACAGATTTATAGCCCGTTACATTAAAGTAGGGTGTAAAATGAACGAAACGTTACTTTTATTCACTTGAAACTTGCACTATATCCTCGTAATTTAATGGGCTATACGTATTAAATTGGGAACCTAAAATTTTTCTAAAAATTCTGAGTAAAAATATTGAAACAGTTTGAGACAAAAAAATTTGAAAACACACCAAGCCATCAATATACTCAAAACACTATGGGCCAAATACAGTAAAACTGCGTTTTTAGTATTAGAGGTTTTTTACTAGAACTTTATAATTTCAAAGATATCATAAATTCTAACAAATTATTTAAAAAGTCCAGTGCATGGTAGAATAAAAATGGGTACCAAATGAAAGAGAAAATTCTGTAGGATTTAAAAAAATTA
This sequence comes from Rhagoletis pomonella, assembly GCF_013731165.1. Lineage (NCBI taxonomy): Eukaryota > Metazoa > Arthropoda > Insecta > Diptera > Tephritidae > Rhagoletis > Rhagoletis pomonella. The sequence goes on from NW_023458565.1 coordinate 18,997,602, forward strand.
AAAATTTTTCGGGTTCACAAGGACGAACAGGTATTGAAATGCCCTTTTAATTAATTTTATTTTTTTAAGATAATAAAGTCAGAAGGACTATATTCGAGGACGTTGTCGAGTTTATATCAGTCCTTAACATATATTTTTTTCAAAATAAATATTTCGAAATTTCAAGGATATCCAAGGATACAATTTTTAAGGATACTTTCTATTCCTTATGCACCAATTTAAACTGTTCTTTCTCTACAGAAGAATTTTCTCTTTAATTTGATATCCATACGGTTTTCCTAAGTAACTGCACTAATTTTTTAAAACATTTTCTGAATTACTCATACTACATATTAAATTTTCAAAGTCTCTAAAAAATCCTGACGTCCTGACTTTCATAACGTCACCTGAAATGAAAAAGGCTGTAAATAAAAAGACTTTTTTCATAAAACTAAGTGGGGACTTTTAATTCGATGAAATGCATCACAATCAATCAAAAAGTAAATTTTCTTAGTTACTGCCTTTTACATTTCAAGTAACGATAAGTTAATGCGATTTCAAAAGTATGTATTCTTTAACTGAATTTGTATTTAAAAAGTACATATTTTTTATTTTATATTTAAATACTTTTTGTATTTAAATACTATTTCGCAAGTATTTTTAATATCTCTGGTTAAGTAATCCTTGTGCCAAAATTATGTTTACTCTTCTGAGTGGTTTGAATGCCATACTTTTATTGAAAGTAAATGCGCCTGTAAATTTTAAAAACTAAGGCAAATCAAGTTCTTATATTCTTCTGCAATAAGTGTACTTTATTATTTTCAAAATAAAATCGAAGTTAATTGAGGGTAAAGCGTAGTACAGTAGTATATTTAAAATTTTCCTAAAAAATCGTAGTAAATCTACTACTATCGTAATGAAGTTTTACTGCATTAAACCGGTTTAAAGGAGGGGTAGAAAATAGTTAACGTCATCATCGGCTTGGGAGCCAGGGGTAATCTTCTACACTTCTTTCAGTGCTGCTACCATTCAATCGGGTGGAAACTACGTTTTGGATATCGGCCACTAGGTTGCCGTGGTTTTTCTTACGGGAGTTCGCCTTAGTCTGGAAACCTTCCGTAAGTCGCCTAACTTTCTGGTAATCTGTTCGGACGTTTTCCCTATAGGGCAGCATTTAAAGCTCTTCGCACTCACATATTTCTGTATATCGATTTTTATTACAGACTCACGCTTCCCTTTTCCCAGATATCTACACTGAGGGAAATAATTCATAGTAAAAATGAATACTTTATATTTGATTATCGTTTAAAAATGTTCGTATTTAAAAATAATATTTTCATACAAAATTTATTACGCACGTATTTGACTGTTCACATCTGAGTATGTATATGTAAGTGTACATACGCACCCCAAGCATGCAGAGCGCCACTCTGAGAGCGACGACAACACACACGTGCATACATAGTACAAATCGCGTGCGGTGGTGTTGATGGATATTCAACATTTGAAAGCAGATTTATATGCCTGGGTGTAGCTGAGTGCGCAAAGATGCTTGCCACAAGTTGTTGATATCCGGAAATGGTCGGGTTCGAATTCCACTGCAGGCAACATGCAAATTAAATTTTTTTTTTAGTTTTTGTCTGATTATTCACTTCGCGGCTGCTCTTTCAGTACGAACGCGGTCATTTTAATATGCGCGTAATTGAATTGAATATTTACCAATATACAGTTCTTTCGTTGACGTTTATAGTAAGATCAATTACGTTTCTATTTGATTTTAATATTTTTTTCCCTCAGTGTACCTATCACAGAATGGTAAATTGTGCCAGTGAAAAGAAAAATTAGAGAATAAAGAAAGATTCTTAAAATTTCATCAAAGCTTCGACGTTCATCTAATTGAATTTCAGTTTGTCACAATTCGCTATAATCACTTAATTTATAAATGCGGTAAATCAAAATAATTTGTATTCATAATGATTTTATGAAAACACATACATATGTAATTGCAATGGTACGTGTATGTAGTAAATAATTTATAATTGGTGAATAATTTTACACGAGTTTATTGCATATAAACAGTGCCTTAAGCAGCACTTAAAAGCGAACTCCGCATGGGTGCTATTGATTTACCAGAGTGCAGCGACCTTCACAGCCGTCCGAGCATGCAATACCAGTGCCTACACACATACATACATACATATGTGCGGATGTGCTTAGGCTCACTTGTTTTACATATACATACATACATATGTAACTAGATATGTTCATCCATACATACATACTCGTATTTAGAAAATTAATTAAACCATGGCGCAAATTTTCCCCCATTTGAAATGTCAGCAAATCCACTAACTAACCAAACCAATCCAAACTATTCCACTCCAGAACAAACCGAAATAAACCAATGCTAAGGCGTAGCAAATAATATGCCAACCAGTGAAGCACTCACAACAACCAGCCAAGCAAACAAACAAACAATCCCACCAAACAATTGAATAGCCAAGCGTGGAATTCAAGGTGGAAGGAAGGCGCATGAATATACATATATGGTGGCGATTTAAAAAGGGAGATTTGTAGGGAGCATCGTCGTCACCACTCATAAGAAAAGCGTGGAATTTTGAATTTTTGATTTTTCCGCGAATCGTAAGCACCGCGGCGCACTCTAGTGCATACATATGTAGGTGTAGTGGTGAAGGGGTTAGCGGTTAGTAAAATCAACTACATAGTTGGTTAGGTTTGTTTATGGCAAGAAGATGGATGGTTTTTATTGTCTGCACGCTGCACTTGCGAACCGGCTGGTGTATGAAGGTTCACGAAATTCACAAGAGCAAAATGGAAATTCGCGTGCAAAAAAAATAAAAATAAAAAATAAGCAGAAACGGGGGAAACTATACTTATTTACTTAGATGTGGCAAACGTCATAAAAACTTCACTTGAAAATACACAAAAACGTAAACACATACATACATACAATTACACACATACACATATTTATTTACATACAGGTACGCATGCAAACACTTTCCGGTGGGTGAATGCATATTTTTGCATCTATTTTATCTATTTCATAGTCGGAGAAAACAATTATTCGGAAATTATCTTTGCCAGCAGCTACGTTTTTTCTTCAAGTTTTGCATAATATTTTGTTAACTTCTTGTAATGATTTAAATTTTTTTTAATTTTTATTTTCCTAATGGAGTAATTAATGGAAAGGCAAATGTGTGCATTAGGGTAAAGTCGGAATTTTCTTGCTCTTGCCCCCTAGGTTCTCTTCAGGAGACTTTCAGTAGTAATACCCAATTGTTTATTTAATAATTTTTTAATACTCATTGAATTTTTCGGGCTTTTGGGGGTTTTGTTACTAAACTATTGTTACTATGAAAAAATGGTTAAATAAACAATTGGGTATTATTATTGGGAATATCCTGCGGAGAAAGTTTTCCGATCGAAAAATATTGATTTTCATGAATTCTATACCATTTCTACGAAAAGTTGTTTTTTCCCCATATAAAATACATGGAAACTTTGAGCGGTTTAAGCTCTCCCTAAATATTTTTTGATAAAAAAAAAAAAATATGGGCGTATTTTTTTGGGTATAGAACAATCCTATGGGGTGGCGCATTAAAATTCCGACTTTACTTTTTCACATGAATTTTTTCATTTGTTTTAAAAGTGAAACCTAATGAACTTATATAAAACTTCTTATAGCCATTTTCTTCGAGTATTTCGCAGAAATTTGAATACAACATTTTGCCCGTTCAAAGCAAAGCAAAACTCCATACGAATTAGATGGATTCTATCTTCGAAATTACTAAGTAGGTTTAAATTAGTAAGACACAAATTGCTATTAAAGAAACGTGGTAACCCTAAACAAAAATATTTCTGCTTTAAGGTTCTCAAAATTATATTTTATTTGATATACACATTAATGTTATGTTGGTTTAATTAAATTTTGTGGAGTCGAAAATAAATGGCTACTTTACACTAATATCCTAGAGGATAATACTTACTACTAGATATATAGGAAAATAATCGTTCAAGAGCTTTCGTTTAGTAACCATAATAAATAATATTGCTTCTATAATTTCTAAACAAAAAATTAAATAAAGAGGAAAATAGGCAACCCTATTAAAAAATATCCACGAATTAGGGATTTTCAAAATACTTTCCACTCGATACCCATATATTGATCTTTATTTAGTTTGGAACTAATTTCTAAAAGGTGGCAACCTTATACGAATATTCTCGGTGGCTGTTTGGGAGGTGTTTTTAGCAAATTTTTTATTTCGATTCTTGTTTTACTCGACAAGACCTACAAAAAATTAACCCCAACCACTTCCTAAGTAATAATATTGTCGATATCTTTACAAAACGTCCAGTTTCAGAACCGCCGAAACTTCCTTAGAATCAATAACGAGATTTGGTAATTCTGAACTCCAGGCACCGAGCTTTATTCACAAAAATCGTTACTCTAACAATAAATATGTAAAATGTAGATGAAATGCCGCCTATTAAAGGAAAAAAGTTTTTTTTCGCAAAGGCATCGACGATATTATCTTCATATTTTACCCCTTGCATTTTATTTTTTTTATCAATTATCTAATAAATATAATATCTGATACCTTCTTCTTCTTTTTGTTTGGTACTACAACTGTTTGTTGGTGTGGGCCGAGGCCATCCCAAGTGCAGATAAGTCCTAACACTATACTAATTCTTATCCTGCTGGCCGGTTTTGCAAAGACAGCGACGATAAGTAACATAAGTAGAATATTAAAAAAAAAAATATCACCCTTGGAAACTAATACATATGTACATTAGGGTGGTCCAAAAATGCGTATGGGAAAGTAAAGCCCGAATTTTAATGCTCTTACCCCTGTATTGTTCTATATCGAAAAATATACCCCTGTTTTTTATTTCGAAATCAAAAAAACATTTAGAGGTGTATTTTATATAGCGAAAAAAATTTCCGTGGAAATGGAAGAGGATTCTTGAAAATCAATATTTTACTCTTCAGGAGAGTTCCAATAAAAATATAAAATTTTTATTACTTTGCTGTGGGTCCCCCATTTGTTATGGGTCTCCCATAAAAAAAATTGTTAAAAATTTGTACTATTCATTCAAAGTCTCCTGAAAAGAAACAAAGTTTTCTGATCGAAAAATATTGATTGAGCGACCTTAGAGTATTAAAAAAAATCAAAAAAGAAAACAGCAGTACAATTATTTTCGGTACAGAACAGTCCTAGGGGATAGGAGCATAAAAATTCTGACTTTATTTTTTTTTTAACCACCCTAATAAACACAAGTACACCTTGGCCGGTTGCGGTTGCTACGGTTCAATCGCCACTAGACTCACTACCTATCACTCAATTTATTTAGTGACAGACGTTTAAAATTTTTTATTATTTTGTATTAAGAATTGAAATTCAAAGTATGTAAATTGAAAAATTTATTTATATCCACTAAGATACATACATTATGAATAACATAACTCTAAATATTTGGCAGCACTCACAAAACGCATAAAAATTAATTTGCCACATACCACACACGACAGCTACTACAAAAATAACGCCTGCAACTTCAAAGCGAAAACGATCGATGTGGCAACAACAGCAAACAAAATAGCCACCGTGATTGACTGCTGTGCAACAATTGATGTCATTTGTTACTTTGTGGCATTTTTTTTTAAATAAATATACATAAATACATACCCACTACATACATATGTACATGCAAGCAGATTTGACAATTTATTTAAGTATAGAAAATATATACTACGTACGTACATATGTAGGTATATAGTTAGATACTCGGAGGTAAGTTAATATGTGAGCGTGCGCGCACACGCTCCACAACCTTGTTCCAAATTTTTCAAAACGCTGCGATTCATTGCTTTGATTTGTAGCGCGATTTGTTGCTGTTTTTTTTTTTGTCATACCCAAGTTGCTACTGCAAAATTAATACATACTCGCATACTCGTATGTGTTGCTGCTCTACCCCACAGGCGGCAAAATGAAATAAAGTTTAATTTAAACGTCAATAACACCAAAAGCACAAAACAGCCATATTAAGTCTTGACAGTCAGTCAGCCACTCAGCCACTCAGCCACTCAGTCCGTCACCTAGGTAGACGCGCCGTCATTTGTCATGCTGTTGGACAATCGACATTCAAGTGAGTTTGCCAGATATTTGGATTTATTTGTAAGCTGCTGCATAGGCTGTGCCACTTTGACATTAAGCAGCGAACGATATGGCTAAGCTATTGATACTACTCCTCCCGCAGCCGACAAGAGTTTTTGCCTGCTCGCAGAACTTTTAAAGTAATTATGTATTGCCAATCAACTTTATTTCGCTCTGAATGTTGGCAACATTTTTGGCTGAAAAATATTAATACGCACATACATATGTATATATGTATGCTGGTATAGAATTGAATCAAAAGTTTGGGGAAATAAAGGAGTAAAAAAAGTAATTAAATGAACTTATGAAATGAAAAATCAATATAATAGAAAGAAGCTAAAATAGGATAAAAATACAAAAGTAATTTAAAGTGTTCAACGGAGTAACCGATCATCAAAAAATTCATGGACTTTGAAGGACTCTAATGAAGTAAATGTCCAATTAAGTCTCTTAAATGAAGTATGAAGTCTACGCTTGTCCACCTTCGAAAATCGTTTACTTAAATATTGTATCATAAAAGAGATCATCGACAGTAAAACCTCAGAAAAAAGCGAACGAAAGAATTTACATGCATTAGGGTGGTCAAAAAAAAAGTAAGGTCGGATTTTTTATACACTCACCCCCTAGGGTTGTTCTATACCGAAAAAATTATACCCCTGTCTTTTCTTAATTTGAAATCAAAAAAAAACAAGTTTTCGTAGAAATGGCATAGAATTCTTAAAAATAAAAATTTTTCGTCCAAAAAACTGCTTTTCTCCTCAGGAGACTTCCAATAACAATACCTAATTAATCATTTTCTATTATTACCTATTTTTATATGACCCCTAAAAGCTTCAAAAAATTCAATGGGAGACCCATAAAAAGTCGCTAGCATTAAAAACTGGTACAATAAACAATTGGGCAGTATTATTTGTAGTCTCCTGAAGAGAAACAAAGTTTTCCAATCGAATGTATTGATTTTCAAGAATTCCATACCAATTCTATGAAAACCTGGGTTTCCCTATATAAAATACATGGCAAACTTTGAGCGCTTTGAGCGACCTCTAAAAATTTTTTGATTTCAAAATAAAAAATCATGGGTATATTTTTTTGAGTATGGAACAACCCTAGGGGTTGAGAACATCATAAAATTCCGACCTTACTTTTTCCAATGCATTTTTGGACGACCCTAATCTACCACATACGTAAAGGAATTTTCCATTTTAATTACAGCGGAAAGGTGTGTTTTGAATAAAACACCAATTTAGCATATGCCACACTTTTTTCATCCCTTATAGAATGTGAAGAATGTAGTTCATTCATTTCTAATATATCCCATTTTTTAAGAAAAGTTTGTTTTTACTACTATGACTCCCTATAAATATTTTTACCCCAAGTTTAGGGGCTAAAATTGCCTTAAAATTTTGGCGCTCACCTCCTGTAAGCTTATGGTTCTGCTTTTACTCCAACTTATTTTGTTAGGGGATTTTTGAATGGTTGCAGAATCTATTTATTATTTACCTTAAACATTCCGAGTGTAAACAATCCCTACGTCTGTTCTGTCTTCTCGGAACCACGTGCCAGTCTTGTGGTGGATGAGGTCAAACCATTAGCGCATACAGGACCCTTCACATACGAGTATTTAGATGAAAAATCCGGTTAAAAGTCAGATTTACCAATTTTGGTAAAAGTTAAGTTAAACATACACTGCCCGCAAAAAGTATTGGCACAACAATTTTTCACAATATATGCAACAGTTTTTTTTTCTAATATTTTTCCGTCAATTTTATATAAAAATATGGTTCCTTCTACAACAAAAAAAAAAACATAAAAATATAATTCGTAAACTTTGTGCAAAACTCGCGAAAATTCAGCAAATTTTCATGCAAATTTTCAACTTTTCCATCAGATTTATAAAATTTTTTTGAGTATGCAGTTTTGCAGCCCATTAAATTTCAGAAAAAAATGCAAGTTTGGAGTTAGTCAAGAATCGCATTGATTTTTGAGAATTTTTGTTTTATTGGAGGTGGTTTGCATTTAATTCCATATCGACTGCTGAGTGGAAGATTGACCTATCTCGGCAGTCAGTTCGAAAAGGTCCTATCTCAAAAACTTTTCAAGAAAGCCCTATTTCAGAATTTTATTGAAAAACACTCTATCCTTTTTTAAATTCCTCCTTTTTTAATTCGGTTAATAAATAGTTAATATACTCTCGAAATATTTTGATATGTTTTCGACCGGATTTACATATATGCATATGTTTATGTATATGCTTGTACCTTAAAGGGCAGTAATTAAAGTATTTGTTTATTTCTTATTGAAATTCTATTCCATTGACGTCCTTCTATTTGTCTTGTTATTTCTGCCTATTTGCAGCTCATTTGTACATAAGCACTGACCCACATGGGCATGAAGGTGCATATTTATGCATTTGTATACATACGAACAAATACAACACACATATAAGCGTATTTATGCACATCGATATGTGTAAATGCAATAAAGTGTAGCACAAATTTGTTTGAAATGAGTAAGAAGCATTTATACCCAAGGTACAGACAAAATTAAAAAAAAAAACGTTTAGTGCATTCAAATAGAAATTTTGCGTGAGGCTATTTGCTAGAGATGTGGAACTTGATTTGCGGAATCGACTTAGACCAACAAGCCTTTCATCAGCAATGGTGAGCAATTTGGATACCCACATCAGACCGTCTATCAGACCAACCCTTCTATCCAAATCCCAGACCGCCCACTAAAAAGGTAAGTCCACGGAAACGGCTTTTTATTTTGTGGCCTAACTGGAATTAAGGAATGCGCACTAGTAGCATTCCTAGAAAAAAACAGGGCCTTTTGATAGCATACTCCCGAGCTTAGTCTTGACTGCTCGGCGGATAAACAGGTGCTCATCGTCCACAATAGTGTATATTAACCGGAAGAGTTCGACGCTATTTACACGATGACTTTTCTCCCTGTGTTTTTTTGTCTGTTCTCTTTTAAAAGTCTTCTACAACTTTCGAGCGTTTGAACGATGTGTTTTTGTTTGCGCTGTTCCTTATATTATTTTGACGTTTTAGAGGCCAAATTCCTTTGATTAATTTTTTCGTAAAATTTTTATTTTTTTTTTTTAAATCACGATATAAAGTAAAAACACGAAAATATGAATTTAATAAAAGTCAAATGTCAAAGAAACCCCTACATTTTGCTGACCGTGCCTCAAAAGCCTCAAAAAATTCAATGGAGGACCCATAAAACAAAACGCAAGTATTAAAAAATGGTACAATAAACAATTGGAGTAGCTTAAAACTTGCACTTATTACACTAGAATTTAATGGGCTACAAAACTGCATACTAAAAAAAAAAGTTTGTAAATTTGTAATGTACTCATTTTACTCAACTTCGGTGTAAAAAAATGATAACTCAAATTATTGTAGAGTGCACCCCATAAACTATACTTAAATATTGCGTAATACTAAGAGCTACCATTGTGATTTTTTTCACTTTTTTTTGAGATGGCATATTTTTAAAAACTTTTTTTCACGAAAAAAAGTTTAAAAAATATTTCATTTCATAGAGAATTTTGATGTGTGTATGTTTTTTAAAATTGTTTCCTCGCCCCGTTCTCTAGATATTTCGACAACTATTAAATCGATTTGTTTTTGTTTTTGTGCTGTAAAGTTTTAAAAAATGATTTATCAAGCTTAAATTTCAAATTTATTTATTACACAGTAGGGAGGCAAAAATATCACAGCTATACGGTCAAATACGTAAACTTAATTTTGGCCTCTAGATTACGATGGCGTTTTCAGAAAATCCGTATAACGTCAAAATTTTGAGATATTTAGGGGGGAAGTTTTCGAGTTCTGAAAGTGAATTTTTCGTCATTTAAAACACTGTGCTCAGGTTTTGAATTTTTTCTGGGCAAAGGTTTTGATAACTGATCCTACTTAACTGGGATCTTCTAAATTCAATGGCTTCCTCCGTTTTTCCAGATTAGCTCTAGTTTTCGAGATAAAGGTGCTTGAAAATCTGCTTAAATTTTAGGTTTTTTGTTAATAATTACCTCCGTTTTAAGGTTATTTTACTAAAATTTTGCACGTGACTGTATTTTGATATTACCTTAGCTATTTCTGAAAATCATGGAAATCGGTTCACTATAACATATAGCTCCCATACAACTGATTGTTCAGATATGTGGTGTTGCGTAGAACTCATATTTTATTTCGTTTTTGTAGCAAAATGTGTCGAAACGGGATTGTAGAGAACCCAAATTTAGGTGCAAATAGTATATAAACTAATAAACATGCTTGGAAAATGTTAAATTTCTGTGTAAATAATATAATTAAATTTTATACTTTATCAGCTTCATATTAAACCGATACCTGACTGCAAGTGTTAACAGTTTGACACTTGTCAAATAAATGGTTAAAGAGAATTTACTAAAAGTTTGAGCAAAAACGTGTTAAAATGTCCCACCCGTCACTTTGGAACGCCCCATATGTGAGGGGAGGCATACCATTCCCACCTCACCTTCTATCAGGTATCAGCCCGTGAAAGCGAAAATGGTGCTCCAACTTGTGTTAGATTCATTTCAATAAAAACTTGCTTTAAAAAAAATTTAAGAATTTATTATGAAATGCCTACTTCGCAATACCTTTTTACATGTAAATGTATGCGTTGGGTATAAATAATTGCAGAGTAAACATAGAGATAGCCACTGTATACTTATACAATGGAGCAAATAAGTAAATCACAATTGCCGCAAAAAAAAACTTAACAAAAAGGAGGGAATCTAGTCAAATTGACGCATTTGTTCTCATTTAGCATTTAAAACGCAACAATAATTGCTGCGATTTTCTGCTTCGCCTTTTTGCAACGTTTTGTTTGTCAATTTTGTTTTAATCATGGCTGTGTTTATTTTTGCAAAATTGCAAAATTGCAAAATTTTCTATCTTTCCAGTACTTCACTTTGACGACTTACGTGAGCCTACGTAATACGTACAAATATGTATGTATGTAAATAAATAGGTGTGTGCGTATTGTGTTTATTTTGTTGTTATGTTTTTCTGTTTTTTTGTCTACGCCCCAACGATGACAGCAATTGAAGTTGACAGTTTCTTGTGACGAATCAATGTATGCGCCTGTGTAGCTTGTACTTTATTATTCACTTGACTGTCAAAGTTCCCTGCCTAGCAGCGTTCATGGTGCAGACGCTCGAATTGCAAGTTGGGAGCTAAATGCATTTGCGCTAGTAAATATGTATATACAAACTTATCTACAAATCTATATATGCGTTACGTAAGCGAATGCGTGTTTATAAATAAATAGTATCTACATTTGTGCCACAAGCCAATAAGTAATGCTGCTGCCCCGATGCTAAATATGTATATACTTTTGTAGTATGGGTCTTAGTAGCAACTTGGTTGCACTGTCGTCATCGTCCGTCACCGTCTGTCACCCGTCACCCGTCAACCGCCACCGACGCGACACCACGATCACCGCCTCAAACGAACGGCATCAGGGCAATCGCTGTCAAAGTCGCCAGTCGGCCATCAATCGACAATTGCTGTGAAATTGTATACGCTTTTATGGTGATAAATTTATTTGGTTTATAAATATATATGCATATCGTACAGGGTGGTTCATATAGTGGTTTCTTTTCAAAAATTAAAAAAAAATACAGAAATCAATTTTTTCGAAAGCTTCAATTTTTTGCATTATTTATGGAAACGATATCATACAGCCAGGAACCCAGGTGGGCTTCGCAGTGCACTCAAAAAAAAAAACTTCTCTTAATTGAAGAAAAACATCAATCAAAATGAAGAAAAATGGGAACGAAATAGCACTAAAGAAGTTTTATCCTTTTCATGCCCAACATTTCTTCAAAATGATAGATTATTTACATCCACGGTTCTATATTTTCGTGTACGTTTTTACACATTCCAAAGAAAAATTACTCATTCGGGAGAATTTTTTAATCATTCGGAAGAATTTTCGACCTTAAAGTAAGGAAAGTTTTTCTTTGATCCAGAGATGGGTTTTTGGTTCAGTGTAGCTTATCTCGTTAACACAGTTTTCAAAGACCTTGGTGACGTTTTCTGGTTCTATCTCACGAATGGCTTCGCCTCAGGGGCCTGGTTCGTTAATGGATTATTCGCATAATATCGGTCCTTCACGGCACCCTACAAGAAAAAGTCTAACGGCTATAAATTGCAGCTCCGAGTTGGCTAATTGAAATCGTCGAGACTGCTGATAACATGATTACCGAACTTGGCGTGCAAGAGATCGATTGTGGCATGGCATGTGGGGCATAGCCCGTCATCCTGCTGAAACCAAAGGTTATACAAGTCCATGCCCTCAATTTTCGGCCACAAATAATCATTTATTATGCCTCTGTAGCGTTCATCGCTGGCTAAAATGGCGTTTTCAGCAGCATTTTCAAGCAAAAATGGGCCAACGACGCCACCGCTCCCAAATCCGCACCAAACTGTCATTTTCTGAGGATGCAGTATTCTGCGATCCCCAAATGCGTCAGTTTTGCTTGTAAACATAGCTGCCGGGATGAAAATGCACTTCGTCTGAAAAAATGATTTTTCTAACTAATCCGTTATCGATTCATTTTGCTCCGCGGAGATATGGTACTGACTTTCGGTCAAGATTTTCAGCGAGAAAGAATGTCGCCGGTAAAACAAGATACCATTAAACAAAACAACTATATGGACCACCCGTTACATCCATCCATGCAAGTAGTATTCAACGCTAATAAACACATGTGTTGTTAAACCTAAATACGTAGATTTATATGCATATATACGTATGATTGCATGTAGTTAATCTCTTGCAATAGTTTTTCATTTCATTAGCATTTCAGTTTATTAATTTATTTACTTTAGTCCAATATTTAGAGAGAACACAATCTCACATGGATGCAGGAGACTAAATTGATGTATGGGACAAAAATTAAGTAACTATTTGCAGCCTATATTGGAAGTCAAATATTGAGGAAAGCATAGACAAGGACGGAAGATGAGTCATTGCTAAGCTCAGCTAAAGGTAGTTCTAGGAAACGTTCTGTAGTATGGTAGTTTCGCCTGGAAATTCACCACAGATATTGCCAGGCGCTTGTAGGGTTTTTTGTAGACAGATGCCTTAGAATGATACTACGAAATTTTTTTTGGCTAAACCAATCTCAAATGAGTAGTTGCTCAGAAAGGCTAACATGGAGCCTCTTAAAATTTGGACCCGAAAACAGAAATGGAGGTGGATAGGTCACACTTTGCGCAAAGAAGACGACAGCATTGCAAAGAAGACGCTGTGATGGAAACCCCTAATCGGCAGAGGCTGGTCTCTCGGAAGACAGCGCGAAACGTGGAAAGGAACGGTCGATCTAGAGGCCAATCCACTCGGGTTAAGCTGGAAGTAGCTCAAACGGATGGCCAGGAACAGAAACAGATGGCGCGTAGGCATGGCAGATGCCTAATGTTCCCCTTTAAATTAAAGGAAATGAAAAAAAGAAGAAAGTCAAGTAAGGACAAGTGGCGATGTGCGGATAACCTTCACAAACCGAATATCTGTTGGGTTTTCCTGGGTCAAGTCTAGATTCGGAGGAGTTAAGTCTGCTACAGCACATAGTGAATGTCATTGATTGATTTGGGTACGACAATAGACTCAGTAGTTGTGCGATGCAAGTCCGGATCTCATCCAGAAAGTGAATGTTTGGATGTATCCTACACGTAGCCGCCAAGAAAGAATTGCTCACTCAGCATTAAATTGTGACTCTTGACGGGAAGCAGGTGCCTTGAGAACGCATTATGCAGGTGGTGTTCAGGCGACATCACAAGGCATCCCATTGCTCTCCACAGCGATGTATACTGACAAGTCTAAGACTTCTTCCACTGCGTCCTATGCTCCCAGTGGATCAAACAGGCTCATCTCAAATTAGAACTAGCATGCCAATTGCCTTGTACAGATGTTGCCAACAACGTTCCTTTGCCTTTAGGTACCTTATTTCGGTTTTATGCTTTATTAGAAATTGCAGTTGTGAGCGCGGAGAAAAAGATTAGGTTTTCATTGCGAAAGCTTTTAAAAATCGGGTTACTAATCGTGCTAATTTCTATGCCGTCTATGTGGATGTCTAATTGCAGCTTGACGCCTCATCATCCAAGTGGTGGAAAGGGTCGCGGTTTAGTGAAGAAGCGAGACAGAACAGAATTTCAAACAAATACCATCAATGACATTGCCGGACCACAAAACCTCAAAGTTACCTGAGTGTTTATGGCCTTAAGTGCTATGGTGACGCGTAGTTGTGTCAGGTTTCAAATTCGGAATGGGACTTTCGGAAAAAATTAGTGTGACTAACAGCAAATTAAAGACATTTTTGAGCGTTGAAGATATTTGCTTTCACGGTGACTATCTGAACTTCCTTGCAGGAGTACAGCCTTCTTGTCGCTCCATGTTTGGCATTATCCACCGAAGTATGCTCGACTAATTTATAACAATTCACTATCTCTAAAAAATTTAAAAGGTGTAAAACACCATGAAAATGGGTCGCCCTTGGAAATTTAGTCTGAACACTCAGCATTTTTTTTGCTACAAACTTACAATCCACCGTACGAATTTTCTTTTCTCTTTTTCTTTTCTGGTTCAAACCTGCCTAACACATAATATGTAGCTACTGAATATATTGGGGTGTAGCAAGTAATATAAAGTACGCACTCCCTTCTATGCAAATATTATATTAAGTGGCAATGCTACCTGTAATACCCATATTGATGGTAATAGTAGTGGTAATGGAAATAGTATCGGTAAAAGTAACGGTAATTATAATGGTTATGGTAATTGTTATGGTAATAGTAATGATATATTAAAGGTGAACCCATCCTTCACACAAAATATTGATAGATATAGCCCTTGTTATAGACTCTAGTCCGAATTCCGGTAAGTAACACAAAATAATGTCAGGAGCAGGTAATAATGTACCTTTGTACTATTTAGCATGTCATTTGACGGTAACAAGAGCAAATTCAATTTAAATCCATTAAATACATTCTAGCTTGTCTCAGTCCTTTACCCACAAAAGCGGCTATAACTTTTTTTTCTATTCGAAACAGTAAGAGTGGCACCTTTCTGAAATCTTTATTAAATGAGCAATTTTTTTATGTAATGTAAAGTTATAGCTCAGTAAATTTTTTTTTCACCCGAGATAGTCAAAGTTGGGGAAGAAAAAATCAAAAAGTTAAAAATCCAGAAATTTATGATGGTTCCTTAATATAGTATATGTAGTACACACATATGTATCTTTGTATGTATTAAGAGACTTTAAGACACTTTAATTATCAAAAACAATTTTTTACATTATTTGTGAATCAGTTCGCCTTTAAACATTGTGTAAACCGAATTTTATTTCCCTGTTTACATAAGCCATTAAAAAGAGTTTTGTCAGCACGATAATAAACCCAATTTAAGAAGCGAAAAAGAGATGTGGAAATATGTAAAACCACAAGAGAGTCGTAGTGACAGCGTGGGAAAGGACGCAACTGGAACACATAAACGCAAGCAGCATACAAACACAAGCACGAGTATGCATTCGCAAAAAAAAAACAAAAAAAAAAATCGAGATTCGAATGTACGGCAAATTTTTAACGGGCGAACTACAAAAATCTGGCACAGCACTAACAACAAACAGCAGCAACAAAAACAAGAGCAAACACTGTTGCATTTATGAGTGCCAAATGTTGGTAACACTACCCAGTTATAAACGGACAAACAAACTTGGTTGCAAACACACTTACATACACATCTAATTGTACGAATTGGCGATGCCAAGTGGCTGTAAGAGCGGTCAACACCAACAACAACAACAGCCTGCAACAGCAACTCCACACACAAACGCACACACACACACGCACATAGTATAAACGTAAAACTTTTTACAGCAAAGTAAAATGAGTTGAGTGCCAAAATGGAATTGCAACAAACATGATTTGCAACAAAGGCAACAGCAGCCGGCAGCAGGAAAAATAAAAATGCCGAAAACAACGCGCTGCAGCGCAAAAAAAAATAAATATCAATTCGTAACGAAAAATGGTAAATTTGCAGTGAATTGCAGCAAAGCAACGGCAACGCACCAGCACCAGCACCAACACCAGCCGAAATGGCAGCATATTTTCTCTTCCTACTTTTTGTTGGCATTGATGATTGCCGTGGTTGGTACCGTACTCGTGAGCTGTGCTTGCTTTTAATGCACAGCATACGTTTGTATCCTCATCCATAAATACTAGCCGAATATGTATGTATGTATGTATGTGAATTGCGGAAAAGTCTGTGTGCTCTTTTGCAGTCTCATTCATGCCCCACATACCCGAATTTCTTCCAATTAGTAGATATGTTGTTGTTGCTGCGACTACAATTCATCCGCCCGCCAGCCGGCAGCAGCTACATATAACCAACCGTCCCATATTCATATCCACCGCGAGAAAGCATCAGCAGCAATACTGCAGCTGCGTTTTCATGTGGCACAGCACACAGCTCACAACTTACAACATCAGCTGTGTGGAGCGGACAATTTTCGTTTTGGTTAGGTGGTCGGTAGGGAAGAGTGCTGCAGTCCCAGTTGTGCTAAATCTCACTTCTTTCTCTCGCTCTCAGCACTAGTGGGTGTGTTTGTGTGTGTGCTGCTTTGCATTGTGCCTGCACAAATGCCAACGACCGCATTTTGTTGCTGCATTTGCTGGCAGATAGATATGGATGGATACTAAATACAACACAGCACACTCGTACATTTGTTGCAACACCAAAATGTGTGCATGGCGTCCAAACTGTGACACGGCGAGGGTGGCGTTGGAGATGCGAAGCATCAAATGCGTCCTTATTTCGCTGCAACCGTGCACCATATTCGCGCTTGTTTGATTTGAGTACACGGTAAAGTTTCTGGTAGAGATTTTTTTGGAAACAATTCTTACTGTAGCCAATAAGACCTAGTATATTCAAGCCATTACAAATAATCCTACTCCATCTAGTCATCCTATTCCATTCTGCCAGATATGTAGAAATCAGCTACTTACATCTTCCTGATTGTTGTGGCCTGTGTTCACAGGTAGCCTCTTGGTTTTCGTAGTTTGTATCTCTGTACCCTTGTTTATGGTCATTGTTCAGAACATTTAGGAGCATGCCGGAAAGGCCTCACTGGCTCACAATGCAACCAAGAAAATGCTATACAACAGACTGCGAGTTAAGCAAAGGATTGTACATTGGATGTTCACGACTATAGTCCGTTTCATACTGTCCTATAAGCTATGGCCTTATGGCCAGGTATTACTAAAAGTTATACCTTTAAAAAACTTAGGCAAATGAAGAAGGAAGCAGCTATTGACATAACGGATGCAAGGAGGTCTTGCCCAATAGAGGCTGGCTCTGAACGCTCCGCTTATTATATGTAGTACTGATAAACTTTTTATCGAAAATTAAGCTTGTACCGGGTGGATCAGATTGCAGGCTTTAAAATAGTTGAGCGAAGGGTCATTCAAGGATAGTGCACAGCCTGCCCACTATTTTATTCCAAAGGACTTTGATAACCTCAAATCCCGCACAGAATCCCAAGGCCGCAGTGACTGGATTCGGGGAGGAATCCAGGGGTTCAAGATGACATGCGAGGTAGCTGCTGAAATTTTCATTGAGTAGCTCAATTCGAAACTAGTATTTTGTCTACCCCGAAAGATACATAAAATACAATGCACCCACGAGAACGAAGGTGAGCATTTTCTCCTCTTCCTCGGCTTGGTCTCAGCTTGCGAAGGACTGTAGGAGAGAGTTGGCCTTAACATGCAACTGAATTACCGCCTTTTACCACTTGAGATGCCATGAGGTAAGCAGGGGCAGATCTGTACGAAACATATAGGATTACCGAACAGACCTAAGATCTACTTGAAGCCCGGGGGTGTACGCTGTATTGCGATTCGAAAAGCAAATCATTCGGATTCGAGTACTTGGCACTATGAATTTGTATTAGTCCGTGTCGGTTTTCGCATTGCAACACAGACTAGACCCTCTGGGCTCTGTTAGGAATTAGCAAGGGTTTTCCTCTAGACTCTCAGCTATCAGCACATGACACCTTCAACGGGTACTCGAGTGGGACAGTTTATCATTTCTTAAACGGCCAATAAGCCAGTGAAGCACCAACTGTCCCATAAGGACTTTTAGTCGAGAACTCTATCACTAAATGAAATACTTTTTACTCTTAGGTTATAGATTCTCATCAGAAGGATTTTTTCTTTTTTACCAAACCGTCATCTCGCAGTGCACTCAATTCGCATCCATTTTTAAATGCTCGCACAATCCATACACAAACTGGTTTAATCAACATTACCGGAAGTGAAGCAAGTAGACTCCTCCGCCGTTACAGTGCCTTGAATGGTAAAATGCGTTCCATTGTCATCCGTCAGCTCCAACCATTGCAGACAGCGCAGCATCTGCATCGGCGACGTTTCAAGCATCAGGCAAACAGATCTTACTGTTGGTGCATTTGCACTACCAGTTGGTGAATGCGTTTCCACCACTACCCACATACCCCAGCATAGAGCGCAACTACAATCGACACTGACGCCGACATCACACTCGCACCTTTACACATTGCACGTTGCAGATTGCGCCAGCCACCTACATACAAATATATAGTATTCACCAGCCAGAAAATTCTAACTCAAGCAACGGCACTTGCATTGTATGTACTTATGTTTGGATGTAGGTAGTTAGTTTGCCGATGCGTTTTTGGTTGGCCACACGATGATTATGACGTTGAAGTTGAGGAAAATGCGACGACAACGACGACGATGACGACAATGATGATGACGGTGACGGCGACGACGAACTCTTGATATTTGTGATGCGACGATATGCTGTTGCTATTGCTGTTGTTTGCTGCTGCAGTTGTTGCTTTTGTGCAGCATAACGCTATTGTTTCGTTGGATGACGTATGGCGACAGCGATATGCCTTTGCATTGGGGTCCCAAGTGATAGTTATGTAGGTGTGAGATTCCACAGGGTGGCGATTGTGTTGAGTGCCAACTAGCCAAATAGCGGCGCTATAGAGTTTAGATGGATTCTCGTGGAATCTCGCGGCGCGGCGCCTGACTGAATGCATAACTGTGTACACATACATACATACTTCGATGGGTTTGTAAGTAGGCGTGTTTGTATTTTGGCAAACTTCGCGTTGTGGAGGTACTGAATTTTATTGCAATTTGCCTTGCATAGCTGCTACGCGAATAGTACCCACAAGAAATCTAATACGACTGCATAGTGCAGGCCAATATACCAATGTACATAGGTATAGACATCTGCGTATGTACATAGGAAGTTTAGCCAGGAGTCAACTGCGGCAAGGAGCTTAGTCTGTGCGCAGAGATTTGTGTATATACGATTACGTATCTTAAAGCCATGCATTCATCCATCTGGATATACATATTTACCTATGTATAAATGTAAGCAGTTGCACCTACATAGATATAGAATGGAACCACTACCAAATTTGTCTTTTAAATAAGTAGGACGGGTTACTACATACACTAAATATTGAATATAATTTTCTTAAAGGTAAAAACAATCTGCTACTTGTTCAAATAAATTTTTATTATTTATTTTAAAATAACGGTACTCTAGGGTAGGTATGTACATATATCAGGGACTGACAATAAATCAATTTCAGGCACCACAAAAAAGCCTAAAAACTCAAAGCACAAGTCTTTGGCGGGCAAGAAAACTAAGGCTGGTCAAGTCTTGATAGCCGTATAAGGGGACAAGAGAATTGAAACTCGCCCTGACAGTTGCTTCGGACATGGCGCAAAAGAACCAAAGAGCAGCTTCGAAGATCTAAAGCAACTAATTGAGTGAGTGAAGGGCTCCCAGTATACCAGCCGAAACAGGCACAAAACAGGAAAAATGTTAATACACCTTTTCCTGAATCTTCGCAAGCCGGAATTACATATGTCCACGAAAAGACAGGACAACCCCTTTAAAGGCGTCGTGAGGCCTTTAGAGTAGTTCAGTCCTGGCAATTGTCGACAGGGACAGATTTAATTGCCGACAATTAGAGATTCGTACTTGTAGGCCTCTGCACAGTATGCAAAGATATTACAAGCGCAAACGCCGGCACGTTCCGGTAGTGAAAGAAACCTGGTGTAATGTGCCGAAGAAAGATCGGTCAGGTTATACACAGCCTCCCTCTATATTTCAGAGATAATTATAGCCCGTTGTAAACTTTGTGGGTGGTACGTGTTCTAATAAAAAACTCGAAATTTTTACGAAAATTCGTTGAATTATAAATTTTTAAGGCAGTGTCACTCGATTGATTTATTTGTACAGATTTGTGTATTTTTATATTGGGCTATTGCAAATAAAAAAATTGGGAATTTTTTTTGTAGTCAAAAGCTTGGTACAATACAGAAATCTTGTATTGAAAAATTTCAACAAGTTATTTTTTGTGATTGGGATAAAGAAAAATATTTGGGTATTCACACAATTAAGATATGATTTGCACCAAATTTCCGCAAATTCCCAATAGTTGCGTTTAAACTTGTATTTATACGGTTGTTGGTAAAGAATGAACTATAAAAAAACTAACTAAAACAATATTTTAAAACTTGACAAAATTTGGTGTGGCTATAATTTTTTCGACTACTGTACGTAAGTTGACTATGATTACTCGGCCGTGCTATCATAGTAGCACAATGCCACTAATATTTGACTTACAAACAAAATATGGACAGGAATTTCGAAATTTCAACCCAGTTTGCGTGAAATCTTTTATTTTTTATCCGTATTTTTTTTAATCAATCTATGTTAAAATAAAAGTGAAAATAAAAAATATTTTATTTATACTTCAGTTAAATTGATAAGATAAATGAAATATTACATAATCGGTGTAATGCTAAAGCTTACAACACTTACGGATGGTCAATTTCTAAAAATTGATATAGTTAACGAAAAAATGTTTCCCATATTTTTTTTTTAATTAAAATATATTTAGGGAGTGCTCAAAGTTTTTCATGTACCACTTTTCGTAGAAATGGTATAGAATTCTTGAAAATCAATATTTTTCGATCGAAAAGGTTTCTCTTCAGTAGATTCCCAATAATAATACCCAATTGCTTCCTTAATAAAAATATTTATTATTAAAAAATGGTTAAATAAACAACTGATAGTTAATATTGGAAACCTCCTGAAGAGAACCAGAGTTTTCCGATCGAAAATATAAATTTTCATGAATCCTATACCATTTCTACGAAAAGCTGTATAAAAAATGTACATTGAAAGTTGGAGCGCTTTGAGCACTCCCTAAATATTTTTTGATTTCAAAATAAAAATAGGGGTATATTTTTTTGGTATAGAATAATCCTAGGGAGTGGCGGCATTGAAATTTCGACTTTACTGTTTTTAGACCACTCTAATATAAATTTTTCATTTGCATCAGTATTAAAAGCTCTCTTGGCCCCTACATTCGGCTTTTTATAAGTGAGTCTCCCCTTAACCACATTTTTCCATATTTTTGGGTTTTTATTAAAGACGTAAATATTTCGTTATCGAGTATCGAAAGTATTGGATACTTTCTAAATCGGTGCCGAGTATCGATCAATACTTAAAAATATCAGCACAGCAAATCACTAATGTGTAAAATTTATAAAAAAAAATATATTTTAGATTAACCAAGAACTTGGTTAAAGTGAATTTTTAATTTTCACTACAATGCCGGGAAAAAGACATGCTGACATTGGTCGCCGAAGTCAATCAAATGAACGACGAGCTACCCTTACGTGCAAACGACACTGATGACCAGGGAACGGATTTTGTGGAAATTGCCTTTTATTCTGCTAAAGAGGTAGGGTATATTCGATTAAGAATGTCCACGATTTAGCTATCCCTGATGCCATATATATACATTTGGTATTGCCTTTTTTGCCTATTGTACCTTTGAAAAGGTGGTTACAGCGAGTAAAAAGTACTGATAATATAAAAGTTTCAGACGTTCCATATGGGCATTCCCATGGTGGCGCACGTGACAGTCGTACGATTTCAATGTGATACAAAAAAGGAATACCATTTGTTTTCTTTAACTTTTTTTTGGGCCATTGTATAGCACATAATTAGCTCTATATTTAACCGAAAAATGAAATCAATCGAACTGCTTGGTCCTGAAATGTAAGCATTTAAAGAGTGTGTCGTTACGTGACAAAAAATGGAAGTTGATTTTTTCTTTTCTTACAAAATCGCAAAACTCTGCGAATTGTGGATGGCTATCTTCATGAAACTTATTTTAATATGATTTGGAGCAATTCTAGTTGTTTTTCTAGTTGTTTTTTTGAATTAATGCAAATTGTTTCAATTCTCTTTTACAACCCCAAGTGTGAAACGTGACGTGACGTGGCGTCACGTGACATAAATTTCCATCGTTATATTTTTGTTAATATTGCTTTTAAATGAATTTTTAACGCAAATAAAACATGTATTTTATGTAGAATATACTTTATATTTTGACTTCAGCGCCAATTCAGGGTCAATTTATTGGAAATCTATGATTTATTATGTTTCAACCACATACGCCAAATTCGAACCAAATCGGACCATAAATACGGTTTTCCGAAATATCTCGACCTTGGCACCACCTAGGAAGACCATTTTATGCAAACATGATTCTACTTACATAGCCAGTATATATTTTAAAAAGCAGACAAATCGGCCCGTAAATACGTTAGATATAAAACGTTTATTTTTTTGTCGTGGTGGACCTTCCGCTGGAAACACCCATATTTAAATTGGGCGCTACTCACGTCGAGCGCACATTTAATACATTCAAGGCCTGTTCTGTTACAAAAAAATCAAGTTGATAATGAAGAAAATCATTGTATAAATAAAGAAGTAATAAGTGGTCATATGAAAACGCGCAAAGATTTTTTGTATGAAAACTGAGAAGGAAAGAATGTTACTCCTACGCCAAGTACATCTGAAATAATCTCGAAAACTTATCCATAGAATAAACAAGTAATTTTTAGCAAAAAAAACCGACTTAAAAAAAAAAATATATATGTTTGTATAACTTTGGACCACGTCAACCGATTTCGATAATTCGTTTTGCATCTCAGAGGTGGTCCCATACTAATCTGGTTAAGATCCGATCACTGGATCATGAGATGTATATATATATATATAATTTTTTTTATATGAGAGTTGAAGTCGGTTTTTTTTTTGCTAAAAATTACTTGTTTGCTATTTCTAGTGCCTTTTCCTGCCTATTTCGTTATTTCAATTTGCCTATTTTATAGGTTTTTAGGTCCTAAAAATCCGTTCTAGTATACCC
Organism: Rhagoletis pomonella; assembly: GCF_013731165.1. Taxonomy (NCBI): domain Eukaryota; kingdom Metazoa; phylum Arthropoda; class Insecta; order Diptera; family Tephritidae; genus Rhagoletis; species Rhagoletis pomonella. The sequence goes on from NW_023458565.1 coordinate 19,021,083, forward strand.
GTAGTATAAATATTTTAAAGCTAAAACTTATATCAACATAATCATATTAATATATGTTACCTTAAACATAATCATTAACAAATATACCCACTTGTTTGATAAAAGTGAAGAAAATTTGCAACAGAATACTTTGCCGATTTTTTGTCGCATATTTCTCTGAAGAGAATGCGTTCAACTAAAATTTTTCTCACGCTCGTTGTATATTCCTATAATTTCAGTGATGAGCAGCGCAGGCAGAACTCCATAAGCAAGTGTAACATTTTTGTACATGCTTATGGAGTTCTGCCATCGCTGCCCATGCCTGCTATATATATATATATATGAACGTATGAGTATGGGTTTATGAACGTTAAATACAGTTGCCGTTAAACGCTGATAAGCAGAGAAATCATATGGCGTTTATGATTAAGCATTTTTCGTTAAGTTTTTCAACCAACTGTCTTTTCTTATTCCCTGTTCCAATTCGACGCTATTTGCGTTATACGCCGGAGCATTTTGAGCGTGAGCGTGTACAAAAAAAAAATGTTTGTACAAACTGAATGCATTTGTGGAGTTTTATCTTATGCACATAAATATATCTGCTTGTTTAAGTATATTAGAAAGAGAAGATATAAGTTTGTATACATATATACAATAGGGTGGTCCAAAAATGCGTGTGAAAAAGTAAAGTCGGAACTTTAATGCCGCCACCCCCTAGGATTGTTCTATACCACAAAAAAGGACTAAATTTATTTATTTATTTTTTTTTTTTTACATCAAAAAATATTTAGGGAGTGCTCAAAGCGCTTAAAGTTTTCCATGTATTTTATGTGGGGAAAAAACCACTTTCCGTAGAAATGGTATAGAATTCTTAAGAATCAATATTTTTCGATCTGTTTCTCTTCAGAAGATTCCCAATAATAAATAATACGCAATTGTTTTTTAACAATTTTTTCATGGTAACTATATTTATAGGTCCGCCAAAACCCTCAGAAAATGCAATGGGGGACCAATGAAAAATCTTTAGTATGTATTAAAAAAATGGTTAAATAAACAATTGGATATTAATACTGAAAGTCTGCTGAAGAGAACCAGAGCTTTCCAATCGGAAAATATTGATTTTCAATAATTTTATACCATTTCTACGAAAAGTTGTTTTTCTCCAAACAAAATACATGGAAGACTTTAAGCGCATTGAGCGCTCCCTAAATATTTTTTGATTTCAAAATAAAAAATTGGGGTATTTGTTTCGGTATAGAACAATTCTAGGGGTTGGCGCCATTAAAATTCTGACTTTACTGTTTTTGGACCACTCTAATATACATATATACTTAGCTTTGAAGGAAGAAAGCAGCTTTAGTCCCTTTGAAGTCTGGAAAATACTGACGCCCTATTAGATTACAGGGCGAAGTGGGATCAAAGTATGACTACCGTGTTAACGAAAAGCGTCCACAGGAAAATAGCTATTGTGGGGAACGATTATATTATACTTTTTCCCCCCAACAATGGGAGCGACAAGGTGGCTATTTTGATATTGATTTTTTGTGCATTACACTGGTTTTAATACTTCATTTACAAACACAGCTGGGTAAATGCGTTATTCACATCGGTCATAAATATGTGCGTTGGTGTACTAAGGGGGTCTACATAGGATGAAAGACAGAACTGGTGTGGTTTGTAATGCAGATGGTCTATATTCTTTTAGGTCAGGTCAGGTTCTCCCAATGTGGACCTATGCTAGTTTGATCTCTGAAAAGCGTTTGCAAGGTGCTTCAACAGTTATCTTTTCAGGCAGCCAAGTGACCATCAGAACCTTTCCAAAAGGATTACCACGAATTTCTTAAAGTAGGGTCTTGATACTGTTCACCACTTGGCCCATAGGGGCAAGGTAATACTGTCTTGGATACCAGGTCACTGTGTTATCGAAGGCAACGGGTCCTCTGAAGAACTGGCGAGAGAACGCTTAGTCTTCGCTCACCTTTAACCGGAACCATTTTGTGGAGTCAGTTGGTCTTCTTCGAAACTTGTAATTATTGAGTGGTTAAGCTTATAACGCAGTAAGTACTGGGGAGCGGTAGGGGACTTTGACAGGCCAGACTCTTTAGCTATCCTGTTTTCGATAGAAATGGAAATTCATCTTTTAAACAGACCGGACATCAGCTTGCTCGCTTAGGTATTTCAGTTGTCATAATCTACTGCGTTCTCATATGCACCGAATTGTTTTTGCCACAGAGACAGAGTCACGACTAAGCTTTGAGGATGGAGATGAGTAGCGCATGAAATCGACAAACGAACATAATTAAAATGATAGTAGACTAAACCCCAAAAAGGCATAATGATGTTGATGTTGTAGCAGCATTTCGGCATTAGGTATGCACTGAAAAGTGTGCCCGTCAACACTTAAAACGAGTACAAACAATTCAATCCTTCTTCGTGAGAAGTCATAAACCTCCAAAATGCACATATGTATGTATGTGTATCACAAACATATAACAAGGAAGGATTTCTGGACAGAGTTGTAGATATTTGGAATTAGCATAAGTATTATTTAGTATTCAAACTCATATTTACATATACATATGTATGTGAGTTATTTAGTTGATGAAATTAACATTTAAATGCTACTTCATCTCCTCGCATAATTTAGGACTACAATTATTATTTATACAAGCACACTGCACACACCTAAGTACACAAGCTGCCAGCGAAAAGCATGTCAGCAGAGCCAATTAACAATTGCTAGTGGGGTATCAGCAAAACACCAGTCGCCAACAACTACCAACACCTGGCCACCTATCTGTTTTATGTTGGATATTGTATGGCAAGTGTGAAGAAGTGAGCCGAGTACCTTAAAGTGGCGCTTTGAGTGGCAACCATAGACGCACGAATTACATCTGTATTCAGTGAGCGTGTGGCAAAGAGAACACTAACGAATGAATGAATGAAGCTGAGTGTCTGCTGGAAATAAAACCATAAGCCAAGTGACGAAGTGAGGCCCACTTGGAAAGGCACGCTTGCTGGCGGTGGTGGAGGGAGAAATTGCAATTGGAGGCGAAGAAGTGCCAACAAAGGCGGATGTTTACATACATACATATGTACATACATGCATACGTTGAGCGTGGCGCCACAATTTGCGCTGCAGTGGGTTCGCCTGCTGCCGCTGCGGTCGCTTAACGCTCTAACAAAGCTGTGTTCTCTTTTTATAAAAAGCTGAAAGTAAATATGTAACATTTAGGAATATAGTTTGTTATGGCAGCGGCAAAAGTGGCGGGATAATAGCTGAAAAGGATTATTATGACTTTTTTTAGTATACAGTGAGCAATATTATAATAAGGTCAGCAAATATTGATAAGTTTTGAATATTTATATAGTTTTTTATTAAACTTAATTACATTTTTATAAATGCGTATTTTATTCTAGAACAAAAACTATGTAAGTATGTACATAAATCCAAGTTTAAAACTTTATTAAAAATTTAAAAAAATTCTTCCAATTTCCATAAAAATTTCCCACTTCTCATTCAGAAACTCGAAAAAAATTTTTGGTATGCAGTTATATAGCCCAACTTGTTCTAATATAATCGAGTGGAAGTTTAAGGTAGCTGCAAGATACCGTTGATTTTTGGAATTTTTCTTTTGTTTACGGTTTACGGTGGTTCTATGCATTCCTTAAAAAATTCTAACCCAATAACCTGGGCAATCCTGGCAACTGTTTTTCGAAATACCAAAATATCTGCTATTATTATGTTTGTCTTTTAGCAAAAAAGTGTCTAAAAATGAAACCAAATAAAAAAATATATAAATATTTTCTGTTTAAAACAACAAAAATTAATACTAAAAGAGACTTAAAAAATAAAATGAAAAATTCAAAGAAAAAATTATTAAAATAAGTTTTTAAAAATTAAAATGAACACAAAAAGGATTTAAAAAAAATAAATAAATAAATATAAGTTCTCAAAAATTAAATTACATGTACATATAATAAATATTTATCTTTCCAAAACAATATAATCGAAACATTAAAAGCAAATTTAATCTAAAAGGTAAAAATATGTTTAAAATAAAAACAACAAAATGAATTTCTGCAAGTTAAAGAATTTTTTTTGTTAACAATATAACTTAGATATAAAAATAAAATTTAATTAAACCAAGGAAGAGGTACATAAAATAAATTTCTGAAAATTTAGATAAATAAAATATTATATTCCACAATTTTTATTTAGCTTGATGCCGTTTTTAATGAAAAAACTTATTGTGGAAAAATTTTTAATTTAAAAAAGGCCTCAAGCTCAATAATAATTGTTGCACATACAATTGTAATAAGGCCATAAAATAACAAAAACAAATAAATAACAAATATAAATATTTCCTTTAAAAACAAAATCCAAAAAATTAAAAAACAAAATTACATTTGAAAAGAAAAATTTTAATTATAAAAAAAAATCGCATCACATAATGAAAATAAAGCACAAAATAAAATAAAAATAGAAACAAAATTAGAACTATGTAAGAGTAATTTAAAGAATTTTTAAACACAAGCTTTTAATTGTAGTAATAAAGAAAGGGCAAATCGTCCTCCGCTCTACCTAATGGCTAAACTTTTTTGTAGTTATTTCTTTCCATTTAAGTAATATTGGTTCTGAATTTTAAACAAATCCGATTATAAATACGGATTTTAAATTATTTCGACTCCTGCGACACCTATCGAATTAAATCACTTTCATATTGGATTGTCAGTGGGCCTCTGAGTTAAGTTTAAAGTTTAAAGTCTCTAGCACATCGGGAAGTTGGTAAAAAATTGATTGCAATATTTGATTACACACAGCTAAAACTTAAAAAATGCTTGTAAAAAATTGTAAACTGTTGAGATCCGGATAAAAAATTTTCACGCACATGCAACAACAACGATATGATCTTCATAGAGATCTGTTTCAATTTATGATCCGCTCTGTTAGTTTTGTAGTTAGTTAGTATGATTTGGAAGCACTAACAAAATGCAAGAATGTACACACAAACAGATATTCTGCCTTTGTTTCGAATAAATCGCCTTTAAGTTAAATATTTATTTAAGTGAATCTTATTTCGTTTAAATGTACTTTTTTCCCCATTCATTTTTCATTTTCATAATTTCGTCTTCGTCGTACTAGTAGTATAAAATTAGTGCTGCCAACTCCAATAAGGATGATTCAGATCGTTTTCGTAAGAAACGATCGTGATACTGAGCTGGATAACCCAAGAAAATACAACTCCACATCCAAAATAAACTTTTGTAAAAAATGTCGCTCTACGTTTTGTTGTTGGTTAAGGCTCGATATCTGTGTGAGCGGGAAAACAATGTCTTTTTTCATAAAAAACTACATACCCAAAAATTTTCTCAAATTTCTGAATAAGAAATGTGCAATTCATTTGAAAATTAAATTAAACTTAAATTTGTATGGTTTTGGTTATAGAATGAACTATATATTTATAAAAAAAATAAATAATTAAAACAACAAACCGGCCTCAAGCGCAACAAAATTATTGAATATAATTTTTGTTATTACGCAAAAAAATTACAAAAAATAGTAAGAACGTATCAATTTGAGTGACCTTATCATTATGTCACTCACCATATATTTAATTGTATGCACACATATTTATATATACATACATACATATGTACATACATGCACTATTCTATCAGTTACTTAAATTACTAAGGCTACATATCTTTTTCCTAACTGGTTGTTGTTGTCCGGCGGCTGCTGTGAGCATACCCAAAGTTCACTCTGAGTTCGCCGGCGGTTTTGTGAGTAAAATCCCACTCTTGGAGATTCGCAGTTCAAAGATGAACGAGTACACAGAGATGCTCATTAATGTGGGAATGTACATATGTACATACGTATGTGTGTTGACGAAATTTTTCTGAGCTTAGTTCTGGGTTTGTTTGTTACGCTTTGTTCCTGTTGTTGACTGTTGCTTTTATTACACAGGTACACTCAGGAGCAAAAACAATCACACACATTTACTCACTATTTTGCTCTGATAACATTTACCGCCTCGCCGCCAGTATTGCAATTGTTATTGTTGCAACTTTGCCTGTTGTTGTTGCTCGAAAAATACTCTATCTCAATGCCTACTCAACGCGCCATTTCTCCACAGCTCAATTTCTGATTATATACCAACTTTTCCGGTCGGTTCTTCTGCTTCTTCTTCTTTTGGGCTTCACTGACGTTTTACTGGCGATTGATGTGCGCCTGCTACATTCTGACTCAAACTGAGAGAGAGATAAAAGCATCTCGTTTTCCGTTTCACCAGATTTCCCAGGTATATATGTATTTTGTTGTAATTGTTGCATGTTGTTATTGCTGCTGTTGCTGATATTGCTTTGATGACAATTTCATGTGCGCTGGAATGATAAGGTTATAGTTAGTATATAACGTGCTTTTTGCCTTTTCGCCGCAGGAGAGTGCAAACATAAACAAGTACATACGAATACATACATAATATGTACATACATATGTAAGTAGTAGATAGTATATGGATGGGTGCACATGCACTTAAAGGTGGTGGCGCATTGGTAAGGTATGCCAGTTAGGGATTTCGGTTTGCTGTTGCATTTAGCGTATTGCTGCAGGCGTATTGAGAATTGTGCTGACTGCTCGCTGCTCACTGCTTACTGCCCACTGCTTACCGTTCTATATGCATTTTTTTATTTTCAAGTATGGAGTTTCAAATCTCCTTGTGGCTGTTTGTGTAGGTGTGTACATGTTTAGTAACTGTAATTGAGTGCCATTCACTGCAATAGGGAACTGAAAAGTGGTGTTGTTGAGTGAAAATTGTGTGAAAATGGGTTTGTTGCTTTTGTGCAAACTGAAGGATAGACAATTGTGAAAGTTTGTTGTGCAAACTTTGTGGCACTGCGGGTGTGGGAGGTGAATGGGAGTACATATATTTTTGGTACAAGCAAAGCGAAGTGAAAACAATTTAATTATGCCTCCTGATGCATTTTTTCTATTGTGTTAAGTAGACGAAAAGTTTAACACAAAAATTGTTCTCTATACTTAAAGAAATTATTTTATTACGAAATTAGTTTTTAAAATTACTTAATTTTACGGTACACATAACGAGACATGGACTTGGACGGGTTGTAGGTCCGGTCTATTCCCCAGAAATGCGGAACTCTTGGCCACACCCGATCTTTATTGGGTGAAGAAGTTTTATCCTGGCAGTATGTAAAATTTCAATGCTATTCCTAACCCTTCCTCCAGTGTAATACCTTATTAGCCCGAACCTCATTATAAATTAACTCGAGGTCATATTCATGGAAATGTGATATGCTCCTTCTTTTCCGATTATTCGCGTGTCTGCTCCAGGCTCGGGTGATAAGCGAGGTAAAACCTTTGACGAGGCATAACAGGTCTTACTCTGAAAGTGACGCGTCGGCTAATCTAGATCTCCGTAGCTATCCACTGCTGTACTGCTCAGATGGAGAGATCTCAATCGGGCGTATTTCCCTACGCTGAATTTGTGATTTCAACTGCTTTTAGTGCTGTGGAAAGCGGCTTTTAAGTCGACGATCGGTAAACTTTGCTTAAAAGCTGAACCCGCGGTATTTGGCGTGAATGGCGGGGTCGCCTTTCTTGTGGATTAGGCAGAACACACTTAAATTTCAGCAGGTGCATACATCTTATCAACTCCTCGCCACCGTACTTGAATAGCTCAGCCAGCAGGCTGTCAGCTCCAGCAGCTTTGCTATTTTTAAGCCAGTCATCATCGACTGCGGGCTCGGGCTCGTCTTCTCCACAACTCTCAGTGCAGTAGGGTGTAGAAGTATTCCCTCCATAATTTACTATGCGGACATCGGTTACTACGTCGCCATTAATGTTCTTACAGGAGTTCGCTCTGGTCTGGAAAACCGCCGCAAGTCGCCTACTTCCCCCTTTAGTTCCCTATAACGGCCCCGCATGGCTACCTTCGCGCCCGATCGCAGCGTGGTCTTGTAGCCGGCACGTTTTTTCTCTGCATCTTCTTGACACCAGTTGTTCTATCGGGCTCGCTAAAATCCAACTACTTCTTCGGTGGCGGTACTTAATGAGCAGGAAATGTGGTTCCACTGCTCGCATATGTCGGGTTGTTGAAGAGTGCTCCCTGAGAGAAGGTGTGAGAATAGATTGGTATATTGTGATTGCAGCTTTTCGACATTGAGCTTCCCTTGCATTTTTGGACGCAAATTTTTTGCGGCACAGGGGCGTGTGCGTATCAGGGCTACAAGATTGTGGTTCGAGTAGATGTTTGGGCCTCAGAGCATACGTATGTCTAAAATACTGGAAGCGTGCCTTCCGTCTATCACAACAAGATTGATTTGGTTCCGATCTGGAGATAGCCACGTGGGAGCACATAGCTACGCGAGTGAAAATGGAGCGAAGCTGGTTGTGGCTACAAAGGACTTCCTCGAACATCTGAAAATCAAACAACGTCGAAATCGCGAAAATACTGGTTGAAATAAAAAAGGCTGGTTTAATAGAGGTCGACTTAAAAGCCTTTACTGGCTATATTGTGCCGGTTGGAACATCAAAATAAGGATATAAACATAAACGGTGTGAGGAATTTTCTTCGTCTCAGCAGTCACTCACAGAGGGTACTCACTCTAGACAACAATATGCCCCAGTGGAAGTATTCTCTCCTAATTTTACAGAAGACGTGAATGTCAGGAAATGGAACTTTTTTTCGGAGAATAAGATAGCAATCACATAAGCACAACAAATAACATCAAGTGAAAAGTAGCTCTTGCCAACAGGCGCTACTTTCGGCTCAGTAGGCAATTGGAACGCGGATTCCTCTTTCGATAAATAAAAATTACACTTTACAAAACTGAACACACGCCTTCCTTTTTTTAAGCTGCAGAAATAAGACGATGTCGAACAAATATAAAAAAGGGCTTTGATGCAAGACCTATGGCTCCGTTTGATTTCTGCCTCGTTAAATGGACCAACTTCAGAACGTCCTGGCTGCTCTAGGGTTGAAAAGTAGGCGCACTTTTTTGACCTCGGCCCAACTCGACAAGCAAGATAGATAAGAGAGTAGGTGGATGAGTAATACCGGATGGCCCCAATCCATTGTGGTGTCTTTCGATTGTCACAATAATTGAAATTTATATCCACTCCGACAGTCAACCAGCCATAAAGACTTTTAAACGATCTAAACATTCGTCGAATATGCGAACTGGTTCAAAGTGAAGTTTGTAAAGGTTTGAGAGTTCCGTAGTATCACAAAGGCCCCAATCGCTAGTACTAATACCTGGAGCAACTTAAAAGACCAGATTGAGAGCAGCGTTGATCCGGATCAACTCGTCAATTCGGAATTATCTCGGTAATTAGCTGCAGTGGATTCAGATTAAGTACTCGAGTTAATTCTGAAGATTAATGCGGATGTGCTTCGATCAAAAAAAAGTCCGCAACAAATATAGTTACACAAAAATAAGAACAATAACTCAAGGATCCGGATAATCGTTGCCGCCTGCCTACGCTATTAATTACCCTAAACTGACTAATGGTTGCAGACTCTTTTCCTCTATCAATATCGTTAGTGATATTCATGATACCTTTTTATCGTTTATGACATTTTATTTTTTTTAAGTGCGCGAGTTTTTTCAGCCACCGAAAATTAGAAATTCGTCAATGCAATATGGTACTCAGTGCAGTCAATTGCACCAGTTAATTATAAATGTGTACGTTTCGAATTATAAACATATAGCGTGTGGTCTGCATTTAGTCAGTTGCATGTACCCGCCAAGGTTAAGCAGCGGTGCGCATGCGCAACAAAACCACAAACATAGACGATTATTCTACGACCTATTGCTATTGTATTTGTGTAAGCATGTACATATGTATGTATTAGCTTACACCCATGTACATACATATGTAGTATATGTAGGTAAATATATGTACGCATCTTTGTTCGATTTCTACTCTATTAAACATCATAGCTCATCAGTGCGTGTAGCGCTGCATCGGCAATTAAATGCAATGAGTTCAATTCGATTTCCACCTTTTTCACTGATACAACTTATGTAGCTGCTTACCTGTCATTTAGTGGATAACTGTTTACTGTGGTAATACAGGAAGAAAAACAAGAAACATTTGTATGTAAATACAAAACTAAAATTATTTATATGTACATAATAGATACATATTGGTGTATACAATGAAGAGCCACAAGTAGATATATTTGTTGTAACTATTTCTTTCTGACAAAAAACGTTTCTGGATGAGTATGAAAACCACATTATTATTATTATTTTTGTGTTTTTTTTTTTCTGACAGCCCCTGAGCCCTAAATACCGAACTACCTACGCGATTGCCGTTAACGTTGACACTGGCAATGCCGCCGACTAGCAGCGAAAAATGCAGCAGCAAGCTCGGCACGATAAGCGACAGCGGAACGCGCATCATAGTTCATTGGTGCATGCATTGCTGTTTGGGGGGAAAAAAGTTTCTTATATGCAGCTATATTCAAACGTTCATACATAGGTGCATATGTTGCCACGCATGTACATACATATATAACGCGCCTACGCACAGTGGTGCCAAACTGGAATTTATTGTACAAAATAGCACAGAGCCTTAACTTTATAAGCTTTTATTTAACTTGCAATTGTATGCGTATATATATATGTATGTATGTATGTAAGTTTGTTTGGGTCAAATCTTACAATAAATTTTAAACCAAATTTACGATGAGCTACACTGAGGAATCTTTAGTTTGAATATGAAAATCTTTGAAGGGGGTTGCCACCCTTAAAAAATTTTTATTCAAATCATTTAATAAGTTAAATCAATTTTTAAAAGATGGGTATGTGTTTACGAGAGTTGCCACCTGATTGAAAAGTTGAATTAATTTATAAAGTTGTATGTAATATTAAAATATGGTTTTCAACGGAGAGTGTGAAGAAATCTTTAGTTTGAGTATTTTGTTTTTTGTAGGCTTTCTGTTCAGAAATTTTAATTAAAATTATTTAATAAGTGCAATTATTAATTAGAAGATGGGTGTTAATAGAACTGAGTTTAAGGCGGATTAATTTCTGCACTAAATATATAGTGGAGAGTTGCCACGTGTTTAAAAAACCAAATGCAACTTAATTCATTAGTTAATTGTAGTATGTGTCCAAATGTTAAACGAAGGAGATTTAAAAAACAATTAGTTTGAAATTACTTTTTAATAGGGTTGCCACCTATTTGAAAGTGGAATTTGTTGAACTTATACACAAGTTAAATGAAATATTAAAATATGAGTGTCCAGCCATCTTTAGTTAGAAAATGTGATTGATTAGAGTTGCCACTAACTATAAGAGTATGTATCTATGTGCATATAGAGATATATAATACGAGAAGGTATTTTTCAAGGCATCTGATCTGCCACGTTATTTCGCATTTCGAAATTGTGATATCAGATTGAAGAACTGGACGATGTTTTATTTTTGAAGTTAGAATTTTTTTAGGGTGATTAGAAGTTTGTTGAAATGAAAAACGGACACACCATACGAAAGACCGGTTTGTTTATCATTACGAAGGGACTTTTATTTTTGCCTAACAAATGTTATTAGATTCTAAAAATATATATATATATATAAATAGGTGGCAACCTTATTTTAGATATTTCTGCTTGAATGCACTTTTATTTCGGACTTAAAAAATATTTAGCCAAGTTTAACTGTTATTACTGGACTAAAAAAATAAAAGTTTGGATTTTTCAGTCATTATTGGACTTTTTACCAAAAAGATCGAACAATTTAAAAGAATACAGAATTCTTGTTCAGGAGGTCCTGGGATCAAAGGAACATTGACAAAATTTATTCTACGATAATACTTTGCCTCGGAGTTTATAACATCGAAAAAAATAACTGTTATTTTCGATCCCTGATAAATTCTAAAAATTCTGAATAAAAAGTCTGCAAATTTGGTGAATTTTTTTTATAAGATTTCAACTTTTACTTGTGCAATTTTGTTTTTCCTAATTGTTTTCAAGTAGCTTGTATTAAGTAGCCCTTATTTGCAGCAGAATCTACTTTCTTCCAAATTGCTACTTTCCTCGTACTATGCACTCAAAAGTTTAATATAAACAAAAACAAATTTAAAAAACAGTTTTTTTAGATTTACTAGCTTTCATTAAAAAAAGCAAAATCGGTTGAAAATTGGAGGCTCTGGACTATTCTGAACAGCGAATCCCCGTTTGGCACCACTGTGCTAAGTGCGTGCGTGTATGTATTTGTGTGGCAACGCTCATAAATTATCTGCCGGGTGCAACATTTTGAGCGGCGTTGCCATCACTTTTATTATGCTGCTAAGCGGCCCTAATCATCGCACACTCCAGTGCGTATGTACAAATATGCACATCCATCCGCACATACATACATATGCACTCCATCCATGCATGCGCCGGTGGTGGTGGTCAGAGCAAAAGGAAGGTGAGCAGATGAGCCAGAGGTTAAGCGCGCGGTGTGCGTGTATTAACTCATTGTACACTGGTGTTTGCGCATGCGCATCGACTTGTGCAGTAACAGAGAGGCGATCTTAACTACTGTGGCATGCCATGTTAACACAATCAATGAGTAACAATAACAATAATGCCATAAGAAATGAATGGAAAGTTTAAAAACGAAAACAAACAAACAAAATGCAAAGGAAATATGTACAAATAAGGCTTTTAACTGTGTGTGTGGTTGTGGTGGCCGTGGTGGTGGTGGTAATGCAAGTACATACACACAAACATACGAGTATGTATGTAAATAGGTTAGCATGTGTCTAAATAAAATATTCTATACGCCTAAATAACTAAGCACTTTAGCTTGATCAGGTATTCTTGCATGAATATGCTTACTTTTCTATTCCTATTCTTCTTTATTCAACATTTTGTTAGTAATTTTTTTTTATGCTTTTCAACTAGCGTCCCATTATGCGGTCACCCTTTGTGCACTCTCCCTTTTTTATACACACAATAATAGGCATATAAATATATACCCATTACATATAATAGAGAATTTATGACTTAATAGTGTTTATGTTTATTTTATTAAAGATATTCTTGGCTACAATTAATTATAAGAACATACATAAGTACCTGCATACATACATACGATAAATGTTATGTGTTGCGATAGAATATGATATGAGCTTCTTATCAGCATATTATCAAATGCTCTGTAATTGAATAATATTACATTATTAGCACATGCTCCTCAGTTTATAAAAATGAGACGAGTTCTTTGAGGACTTCTGAAAGATTTTCATTTATGGCGGACGGGGCTTGGGCTAAAATGACTCGAGGCTTCTACAGAGAGCATAGAACAGATACCAAAGCTTTAAAAGGACGGCTTTAGCTGAGTGGCTAGATGTGCAAACTACCTTTCCGGAATCGAATAGAGTTTTCATCGATGGATTACTAAATGTCTAACTTAACATATAGAAAAATAATAATTGAAGAGTTGCCACCTGTTTGAAAATTTCAGCTTAATAACATTGATAAGATAAAGTAAATACGACAATATGGCTGTCAAATGAAAGAGGTATAAGAAGGCTTAGAGTCAAAAATATTTTTGTGGAACGTTGCCACCTGTTTGAAAATTTAAATTTGGTTTAATTGATAACATAAAATAAATGTTGCAATATGGGTACATACTGAAGACGCTTGGGAAAGTTTACTGCTAAACATATTTTTGAGAAGGCTTGCCACCTGTTTGAAAAATTTTATTCAAATATTAAATTGATCAAATAATTGAAATATGTATTATAATACGGCATTTTTCTCGGAAAGCTACAGCGAGAGGGCTGGAGTTGTGGCAAAAATGCTCAACAATACTGATAAACAGGACCACTTCATTGTACACAAAAACACTAAGGCAAAAGATTATTAGAGGCTGATCAGCTTTGCGAAGACCGAGGAAAGTATTACTTCCAGCACCATGAAGCATTGAATAAGAAATAAAAGAAGACGCATTACCAGTTCATTTATAGTACGCCCAATTTTTTTTCCTTGAAGATTCGTTGATTGTTGTTAGTTCAGCCTGAAAAAGGTTGCAGAGATCTGGCAGACGGAAACTGAGGTTAAGTGAGAGTTCTTGCGAGTACACCCACTTCCCATCTTCAGGCCTAACTCATAGCAATCAGTGTGGATATCTGCTAAATTATAAGTTTAACCCTTGAGGGGATCCTTATTTGGAAATAATTTCTCAGCCCAGTGGGCGGGACTATGTAGTCTAGGCGCCTGAAGTCTTCCAAAATACTAGAGTGTTCGAACTTGTTATCACTCCACTTGATAAAGGTGTTTAATGTAATAGAATTATGCTTAGTCAATGCAACTAATATTCCGTTCATGACTTGTCAGTTCGCTGGCGAACACGTTTCCTGTGGTGATGCAGAAACCTGGTATTCAGCAGTTTATCTCGTTTGTCGCTGACAGAAGTGGAAAAGTATGATCAAGTTATTGGATAGGGCACTTGGCTGTCCAAAAAAATAACTACTAAAATGCCCTTCAAACCCTTTTCAAGGCTTTTTATAGCACAGATCGAGATTGCTAGCACCTCGTACAGATATACTGTTGGACATCTACCTGTTCTATAAAACCCAAATATGCCCTGTCCTCAATCCTTAACACGTCTGTGCGCCAATGTAAATATCTGGGATCAAGGAGTCCACTTGCCATTTTGTCGAAACAGATTACTTTCAACTTGTAGTATGAAAATTGCATATTTCCGAGAGTGGTTTGTTACCCAAATACATTTATCTTGCTTATTGTTTTGAAGAGTAGCAGTAGAAGTAGTTTTTGCATTCGCAGCGATCTGGAGGCTGCTGCTAGAACAAAAATATGGAGTGAAGGCCATTCCAGAAGTGAGTCTGGGGGCACAGTAGAACAGTGGACCAAAAGTCCGGCTAGGCTTTGAAGTTTATTAAAACGTCATGTGCCAGTATTTGTAATGTTTTAGCCATTCTATTAACTTAGAATCTGCCCAAAAAGTCTTCTCTCTAGACCCACATCGATGAGAAATCCATCTTAATCTGCTGCCAGGGACAATTGAAAGATATCAAACCCTCACTAGTGGAAGTAAGGGTGTTGAAATTCTCAGTTCGTCTTAGGAATGAAGAACTTAAACTAATAGCCCTATAAGAATTTAGTGATTCATGGGGGCGGAAATAAATATGACGGCTACCTTCCACCAAGTACACTTGGTACACTAGTCCCAAGTACAACTAACACTAAACAGACAGGTCAGGGGATCTATGATATAAAACATTCTTTGTTTAACTCTACTAAGGACTAACTAACTAACCTAACCCAAGTGAAGATGTCACCTTTCACCCTCACGAGGCCTATCGCATGGGAAGGTCTCTGCCATAGAAATGTGTGTAGATGGAGGTCGTCGAGCAGAGTCTCAATTGATTCACAATAATGCCGCCGCGATGCCCTCTTGGAGCGCATAATAATTATACCAGTTCTCGAACTAGAATTTCCAACAACTAGTTTACTTTTTTCTATGAGGAACTGGTATAATTGTCGTTCACAACGAACTGGCATGGCTTTTATCCTTAAATAATAGTTTATGAACTGGAGATTGTGCATACTGGTTCAGCTTTTCACTGCAGGGAAGATTACTGAAGTCAGTGAGAGCATCATTCCTCTCGTCCCACTGGTGTCACCTTTTCCTTGTTGAAATTTTTTCCGTCAAGTTTGTGTTTTACATCCAGTTCCTCGCTCGTTTATTGATTTTTGATTTTTTCATCAAAACGTTGTGCAGCTATGCGTTTTTAGTACCGTTTTAATCCTATGAACCTTTTAAAACTTTCTCGTGTATGTCTTGGCCGATCAAAACTATGCATTTCTTTTGTTAATTTTAAAGTTGGCTCTACATTTTTTTATACTGAAAGGATTATTAATGGTTTTTTTTCTTTTTATCGAACAAAGCAGTCGCTTGACTACCGCACAGTTCAAAACAGCCACACAGTGACGGCATCACCGTTGATGACGACTACCTGCTGGGTGCAACCGGTGCAACGATATTGAATGAATTTGATTCAAAAGAGAAGGTATGCAGTTGCCAAGACAAAATACTTTACGGTCACCAAGGGGATTTTTTTTTAACAAACTCCAATTTACAAAAAATAAAAAAAAAAACGACGAGAACACCAATTCCAATGAATTCACAAGTCCCCGCGAAGTGACGATGTGACGCTTACGTTAAGATCCCGCTTTTTGAATTTTTTATAAATATGTATTTCAATAAGGGAATATGCCTTCTTCGTTTTGTGTTTATGTACGTATATCCCATCGTTTATGTTTTGGGCTCAAATTTTCTTTTTTTTCATCGCTCGCTTTTGTTTGTGTTTTTTGTTTTTTTTTTGTTTTGTGACAGCTGCTTTGTGTAGATGCACCTCTGTCCATGCAGTCGATCCTTTCGTCAATTGTACGCATCAGCCTATAGGCATGTCCTTTGCTTCAATTACTTAGCGAGCGCATACAAACAGAGAGACCCGAATGTACCTATATACATACATACATACATTTGCCTTGTGTCCTTAGCTTCATCTGCTGCATTTAATAATAATTTTGCTCTGGATATATTTGTCCTTGCGCCTTGATACATACATACATACATACATATATAGCAGTGGCAACATTATTAATAAATGGCTCATCGTCATTTTCTTCCTTTTCGCTCACCGATCATACGGCTCGCCACAGCTCACACATTTTTGATATGTGGCAAGTATGAATGCTTGTGTTTTGCTATGTTGTGCGACCACGCGTATTATTTAATTGCAGATAATATCGTCAATGACATCTGCAACAACAACTACATATACATATACATATATATATTTCTGTGCTACTATTCAATTTTTGGGGGATAAATGACAATAACAACAGCTGACATTTTGTCCACATTGGTTTTTAGCTGTTATTAGTAGGATGTAATGTATAACTATACTATGTAGTATGTAGTATGTAGATGGCTTGTTGTAGTTGTAGTTTTTGTTGTATGCGTTTGGTGGTTTCATGCCCCTGTCTTTAGGTAATTTCGTAAGAATCAAACAGCCGCTGCCAAACAATAGCACGTGTCAATGCAACATGCATTAAATTGCAGCTTGCAACAAAAAGGGAATCCATGCCGCTGCTGCTTGTTTTTGTTTATTGTTTTTTTTTTTGTTTTTTTTTTTTTTGATACGAGTATAAATGTCTTGAGCCTTCTTAAGCCATCCTTGATGTGTCCTTTCATGCTTGTAGCATACAAAAGGTAAGTCAACAGAGTTTTGCTGTATCAAATTAATTTTTTAGTGGAATCATCATCGGATTTTTGAGTCGAACAGAGTCTTGAAGCGCTTATATATACTAAGATACATTTATATGTATGAGAGGTAAGGAAGAAAGATTTGGAAGTGCGCTGGCTGGAAAGGCAAGCACCCTACGAAACTTACGAAAATATGTACTTATACATACTAGAGATGCCAGATCGAAGTAAAAAAATTGATTTTTGAATCGGTTCGAACGAAATCAAAAAATAAACGATGCAGGAAGAAATCGTCAAAAAATTTATCGATTACCCAAGATCGATTCCCGTAAATAAATAAAAGCAAAAACTAAGATAAGATTTTTCCATGTATATTAAGCTAGAAATTTCAAAAATGCTTAGCCCTACTTAGGGAAACGGAAAGAGAAAAAATTGTCCTTTACTTCAAAATTAAGCGATATTTTAAAAAAGTGTATTATATACACTAGCTTATTGGACTTTTTTAAAATACCGCTGATTTTGAAGTAACAGATAATTTTTTGTATGAACACAGATTATTTTGTAATACGGACGATTTTAGATTTTTTTTTTGTTTTTGCTAACTCTAAATCTCACTCCTAATTACCCTTTTTTTTTTAAAAAACAAAAGAATGCAGTTTTGTAGGCCATTGAATTTTAGTTTAAAAAATGGCAGTTTCGCCCATAGCTGGAAATTTTTTTATATGGAAGAAAATGTGCAAGAACGTCACGGAAAAAATCGCCAAAAATCAACGCTTAGTTCTGACATATTCAAACATGCACCTTAAATTCAATGGGCTATAGAATGGCATACTCAAATTTTGTTTAACGTAGGTAATTAGGGTATGCAAAATGTTTACAAAAATATCCACAAATCGGATCGAATTCGAACTAAAAAATCTACAAAAATAGAACCGAAAGGGCTCGATTAATCGATCTTCGATTTAATCGATTTAAAAACTGCATCTCTAATACATATGCATATGTTTATGCATATATAAATACAACCCCTTCTAAAGTCGCTGAAAAGGTATTTTATTGGAAAGCGAAAATAAGAACTACATTTCCTCAATTTTAGAAGGGGTGGACGTGTGGTCCAGGACACCCTGTATATATATAAACGTATATTGTGATTTGCCATCTACAGCGATACTCCATTCTAACTCAATTTTGGTATACTTATCGTTAAGTACATATTATCGTCGAATATTCGGTATTTGTCTCGATATTTTTGTCGATATATTTTCGATAAATTTATCCAAATATCAGACGTTTCAATTTCCGACGTGAACAATATTAATTTCAATTTAAGCGCCACTTTAAACTTTTTTTATAGAATATCGATATATCATCAGAGTGTTATCGATAATTTTTTCTAAATATTTATCGATAAATTTATCGATATACTAAATCCTTAGATTTTTGATATGTACACTATCGATGCCAATTGAAACATCACTATTAAGTTGGGAACGAGAAACCCTAAGTTTTGTTGGTAGTTTGTTATGAAAATTGTATATTAAATTTGAGATATCATATTTATGATCGTTTTCTCAAGTAAGTTTTAAAATTTAACTGCCTTTTAAACACAAATTTTGTTCTGAGAAAACGTTTTTGAAGGGCAGATGAATTTTAAAAGTAAGCCTAGTATTATTGTTTAAGCCCTAATGCGCATTACAAAATCAATATCAGGTTTTTACACCAACAAAACTGCAGATAATCCACATCAATAAGCGGAAATCACCTACACATTTTAGCCGCAAGTACAGAACGATAAAAAGACAAACCATGTGTATGTATATAAAAATAAAAAAAAATTCAGAACCTATAATCCAATTATATGTCCGAAAGCCGAGCCACACATGAGAATGCAAATGTGTCGAGCTCAATTATTGTTATGCCCACAGTCGTGTAACTGCATGTTGTCTTTATTTGATAGCACTCGATTTGCCGCAACACTACACCAACCCGTTTATATGCCGAGAATGCATCACAGCTTCCCACTTAGACATTGAAAAAAGCTTTTTGTCTTCTCCCTTTCGCGTTCACCGTTTCTTATATCTGTAGGAAATTAAAAAAATAAAATTCAAGAGCGGAAGTCTTCATGGTGACAACAGAATCAGCTGCGCTGTAGGCAGCCTGCAACAAGCTTGATAATCTGACTGTGAATCTAAAAAAAGTAGAAGAAAAGTAGAAAAAAAACACGAAAGCCATGAAGGGACAATAAAAAATTGTCACAGCAAGTTTAAAGAGGAAGTGCGTACAGGAAATAAATAAAAAAGTGTCTGAAAAAACTGTGAAAAACGTTGAACAGATTAAGGAGCCACACAACTACTTGGCCAATTATTCAATCGAGTATTTGGTAGAGATTCCTTTCATAAATTTAAAGCAACTTTTAATAATCTTATGCTCCCGGTAAGTGGAGTTTATTAGAGAAAATTGTTAACGCTATAACTTCCATTATCAATGCTTTCACACAACCTCTTTTGACGCTATCGAAAAGCAAACAAAACTGCTAAAGAACTGCTGAAATATTAAAATGAGAAGAAAAACCACAAGCGCTTCAATTTTGAAAAATACAGGAACTTAAAAAGACTCATACTAGATTTCAAAAAAATTAAAATTTTTTTGAAACATAGCTCGTGACCAAAGAACTTCAAAGCTTTTTCTAAAACCGCAGATCTAAAATTAGGTACTCAACTAGAGTAGTGATGGGCATGGATAGCTTTTACTCTGTACGCGTTTAAGTCACTGATAGGCACTGTCCTGGCCGCGGGCAAAGCTCTTTTAAGCTCCCTTTACATTTTGTATAGGCGCGTGCAGAGTAAAATCTCTCTCTGCTCATCGCTGGTTTAAGTGAAATGTAAGGAAAGCTTAAAAAATGAGAGCAGTGAAAGCTTTTACTCTGTGTAAGTCTATATACTTCACGACTAAAATATCATTCAATTATTTACTACTAGATTTGGCCCAAATAAGGGTCAAAACGACGACCCACACGGGTGAGAAATAGTGGGCTCAAATTTCTACAAAAATATGCGCCTTTGATGTCTACTATAGACCTTTAGTTTTATGAGAGATTTTTCAAATAACTTAGATTAGCTGGACATCAAACTAGAAAAATATACTAAAAATTATTCTAGAGTCTCCCACTTTCATAATTACCATACAGCATTTTTTTATTCGTTACATCAATTAACAAGATAAATTAAATACAACAACAATGTCTGCGACGAATGAAAGAGGTTGCCACCTGTTAAAAATTTAAAATTTATTAAATAGTAAGTTAAGTAAAATATTACAACCCACATTCTAAACCGAAAGCGGTTCGATAACGATTTTCTATGAAAGTACTCTTTGGGAAGGTTGCCACCTGTTCAAAAAGTTAAAATGAGTTTAATTTAAAAGTTAAACTAAATATTTTAATATGCGTGTGAAATAGGAGAGGTTTAAGAAAGTTTTTTTTCAAAAATAATTTTTCAAAGGGGCTGCCACCTGTTTAAAATTTAAATAAAATTAATTTGCAAGTTAATAAAATATTTTACTATTAGGAAGCGAACGAGAAACGAGATTTAAAAAAGTTTTAGTACGAATTCATTTTTAGGGGAAGTGCCACCAATTTAAAAATTTCAATATAATTTTAAAATTAAGTTAAATGAAGTACATATATATTACAATATGGATAGCAAACGAATAAGAAGTCTTTATTTTGTAAATATTTGAAAGAAGCTGTCATCTGTTCAAAAGTCAAACAAAATTTTCCACAAGTTAAATAAAGATTACAATATGGATGTTAATCGAAAATAGAATAAGAAGGCTTTGTTTCGAAAATATTTTTAAAGAGGGTGGCCACCGGTTTAAAAGCAAATTTAAATTAAATCAATAATTTGAATGAAACACTGCAAAATAAATTCAATTCTTACAAAAGATTTTTAAGAAAGTTTTATTTCGAAAATATTCTAAAAGTGGATTGCCACTTGTTTGAAAGCCTAATTAAATTTTATGAGTTACTTAAATGAAATATTACAATATTAATTTCAAATGAAGCATGTTTAATAGAGCTTATTTGCGAAAACAATTTTGAACTTTTTAAAATTTACATAAAGTTTTTAAACATGCAAAATGGAATATCTTTCGTCTTTTCAGCAAACAGTTTCAAGCTTTCCCAAATTTCATTGAGGGTAATGAAGCAAATAGCTCCTTTTACTGAATTATAGGCTTTTTCCAACTTGATGTAATTTTAATGATTTAATGTATGTATGTAACTTTAGCGTTTTGGGGCACGTCTTCCAATTATCCGATATTGAACATTTTTCTCAAAGCACATTTTAATATCCAAACGAATCTATCTAGGGGGAGTCTTGCTTTCTAGCTTTCAAAAAAATTGTATCCATACATATAAGGCGCACACTAATGTATATACACATACATATTACGAAGACTACCTACGAAATGTAAGTTGTTTTTGTTTTACATTGAAATGGCCAATTTAGTTGAGGTAATTGTTCTAAATGAAGTTTATTATTTTCGATGATATAACAGTGTTGTCGCGAATAATTTTTAGTGGTAGCCCAATTCCTTTAAAAAAAGGGGTAACAGGAACTAAAAAAAGTCATTGTGGTTAAAAATGGTAGCTAAAATTTTTTACTTACATACACGCATACATAAGTATACACGCAAACATTTCCAATAAGTAATGGTATAGAAAAACAGTGAACTCTGGAAAAAAGCTAATATTTTATCCAACCAAAAACCTTTTTGTATAAAAGGGGAAATATACGACACCACTTTGCTGGCTCCATTGTACCATCAGGCTCGAAGCATAAACTTACCAGCATGCTGGTGCAATATTTATTTCTTTACAAATCAGGTCGAGGAAAGATCGAAATGATTAGAGCCGAAATTTCATAATTTTTCTACCATTTTGTTAAACATTGTTTTTTTTTTTTAATTCACAACTGCAATATCGTGAACTTAATCTCCCACAAACACGGCTTTGACTCATAAAGTGCAAGAAATTTCCGCAAAAATACTTTTTACTTAGAAAAATTAGCTAATTTCAGCATGCTGGTACATCATAAAATTTTCAAATAGGTTTTGAAGTCGCACCAGCAGCTGGTACAATCAACTTGATGGGCCATTTAACAAATTAAGCATATGTTTATAAAAACGTAAGAAACATTCAATTCATATATATATATATGTATATATATCAGTCTTTCTTAGTCTAAAAATTCATCTTTTACATAAATGAAAAAATGAGATCACATACAATTTTTTCATGCCACGTATGAATACATTCTCCAAAGAGCTAAAAAAGCTAGGGGCAATTTAAATTTATGTGGCCAAAAAAAGTATGTGGTAGATAAATCTAACCATCAAAAGGCTAAAACGGCAACACTGGATACAATTTATTTCCTTCTTTGTTTAATCTAAACTCTGGTATGGAAACTATGAATATGGACATTCTAATAAATATGAATATAATTACAAACAACGAATACGAATGCAAAAAACGAAATTCGTATGTCAAAAAACGAAATTCTTAAATGCTCTCGGCAATACATATATGTATAAGCATTACTTTTTATCAAATGCATAGAAATTTGTTAGGCAAGTTATTTAAGCAGCGCTGCACCAACATATAATATAACAAAGCTTTGCAGAGAGATCTCCCAACTTGTTCTTTAATTAATATGTAACACCATTTTGGACGCCCACAATTTTCCATAACCTTTTTGTAGCCAACCAACTTTCTTTAAGTGAACAATAAATAAATAAAACAACTGCAGTTATGAGTTCAAATGCCCCAAGAGTTTTTAATAAATGTATGCACGCATACATACATACATACATAAATTACATGACCACATCGGCACATCATACGCATATGTATGTATGTATGCATATGAAAGCATTTACATAAACGCGTTTGAACGCTTGTGTGTGCACGAAAAAATGCGTTAAACCGTTAACGCTTCGGTCAACTTGCAACAAGCTTAAAAAAAAAAGAAAACAAATATGAAAGAAAAAAATAAATGAATAAATTGAATGAGGCAGCAGTAGCAGCCAAGCCAACAACAGCTCGACACTGGCAACAGTCGCACAGTTGGACTTCAAAAATCACAGCAACATTGCCAACAAAGCTAAATTGGCTAAAGTAGCTGTTGCAGTTGCAAATGCAGAAGCACACCACACCACACTCTAAAGTGATGCTCATTCACACAGCTAAGCAGTTGAAAATCAGCGGCAGATACATTTCACCACTCATTCAATGCCCCTACAGCGTCCGTTGAACGATGGAAATGAAATGCGAACTAATGTACATATGTATGTTTGTATGTATGTATGTATGTATGTATGAAAAAGTGTTTGTTGCTTGCATTTGAATTTTGTCTACTCATGTTGCTGCTGGCGGTTGCTGCGACATCTGCTGCACTTGCTGCGCTCCACATATGCAAATGTCGAGTGTAGTACAAACACATACATACATAAATACTTCCAGCGACCCATTTAAGCGCTGCATCAGCAACTTTTAAAAACTGTGTTGTTGTTGCTGGCTTGCAGTGGCACCAGCGTTGATGTGAGTAGTGTTGCTGGCTGGTTGTTTGTTGGTCGTCGATCGTCGGCGGCGTTGTTGTTGATGTTGAAACTGTTGGATGGTTGGTGCTCTTTGCCGTTGATGCGATTTGACTGCTGCTGTTGGCGTTGATGCGCATGATTAAGAGCTTGCAGTGGAAATATTTATGAACACATACATATAAAAATGCATAGCTACAAAACATATTTACATACATGCATTCGTACATACATACATATAATTTCTCCAATGCATTTGCTGGCTAGTCGCTTGCCACATGCCATGGTTTTCTCATATTTTTTTCAATATTTTTTTTTTTAGTTTGCTTTCTTTTTCTTTCTTTGTTTAATTTTTTCTTTCTACTTATGCATATTGACTTCTTTTCTGTATTATTATTCACTTCTTGTTGGCATTAAAATCTTTCTTTTTCTGATTTTTTATTACTAAATAGAATCGCTTTTATAATAACTCAATGCTTACAGCGGTCAAGTGAATCGAGCTGCAGTCAGGCATACAGTTTTGTTGCCATGCACTTTGTTGCATATTTCAGGTCAATGCTATCTTCGGGCCATTGGCATGTATTGACTGCAATGTACACACATACATACATATACGCTTTTGTATGCACACATACATACAGGCATACATATTAGTCTAATATAAAATGGGGACACTTAAGAATTTTATATACGTTAAAAAACTGAAAAAATAAATCTTTGAAAGAGGTTTGCAGCAGTTTTCTATTCATTTGAATTTAATTGCCATTGAGTTTTTTTTTTTTGTTTTGATACAGAAAGCTCTTTCCACTTTTTGCCATCGAAAGTTACCTCTCAGCAATTTACGCTCAATAAAATTACAGATTTGCATACTGTTTGCGTAATATATGTAACTATGTAGTCAACCCGCATGGTGCTAAAACGCCAAAATCGAATTTCAAAAACTTAAAAAATATTCCAAATATTAGTCAGAGTTATAAGAGATCCGAGTGCCACATTTCATCAAAACCGTGCAGCCGTTTTGAGTGAAGAGCAGTCTCGCATAGTGCATATTTTTATTTTCATCGAATTTCAAATCACCATATGCCAATGCAAAATGTTCTTAATTAAACAAATAAAACTTTATGATACATCCACAGACTAAGGTCTCTAATTTGACCTCTCATTTTTGAAATTCTATTTCAAAAGTATTCTCAAACTAAAATCTTCTTAAATCTCTTTCGTCTGACATTGTGATACACATGTATGTATTTCAATAAAATGGTAAACTAATTCAAACTTGACTGTTCGAACAAATGGCAACCCTCCTAAATAAAGGTCAGGAATAAATCCTGTTCAACCCCACTTCGATTCACACCCATCTTTTTATAATTCATCCAACTTACTGAATAATTTGATTGTAACTTTTTAAACACGTGGCAACACTCTTCATACATTCGAAATGCTCAAACTAAAGATTTCTTAAAATTCCTTCGTTTGACTACGGTACTTTTATATTTCATATACTTTTTGAATTAGTTAATTGAGTTAGACCTTTCAAACAGGTGGCAGCCCTCTTCAAAATTATTTTTATTGTTGACTCTCCTTCGCCGGAAATACATATTTTACTTATCTGACGAATTAAGTGGAATTTTAATTTTCAATCATGTGGCAACCCCGCTAAATACAGTTCAGAAATAAAAATTTCTCAAACCCCCTTCGATTGATACCTATATTTTAATAATTCATTTAACTTATAAAATAATTTGAATTTAACTCTCTAAACAGGTGGCAACTCTCTTCTAACACCTCAAAAATATTCTTAGCATTCAAAGTAAAGATTTCTTAACACTCCTTCGTTTGACAGCCATATTTTGATATTTCGTATAACTTGTGTATAAGTAAACCAAATGCCATATTTCAAGCAGGTGGCAACCCTCTTCAAAATATTTTTAAACTATTACTTTCTGAAACCCCTTTCGTTTGGCACCCATATACCCATACATATTTCTCTTACCTAATATGATTTTTTAAACAGGTGGCAACCCTCTTATAGTTAAGTTAAGAAACGAAGCTTTTCAAACCCATTTCGATTGATACCCATTTTGTAATGATTGATTTATTTTTTTAAATAATTTTAATGTAATTTTTTTAAATGTGGCAACTCTTTTCCAAAAAGCAAAACCTGATTGCATATCTGAAGTTAAAGCGTTTTAATTTGACACTTCACTTTGGAAAATCGAACGAATGGTGCGGATTTGAGGGCAATTATTATAAAATAACTTGAGTGAATTATTTAACAGATGGCAGCTCTTTTCGCAAAACTAAAACCAGTTGGCACATCTACAGGCCAAACGCTTTAATTTGACATCCCATTTTTTAGGATCGAGCGAACGGTGCAGATCTTTTATCCTGAACAAAAAATCCCTTCGCGTATTATATATATAGATATAGATTATAGATATAGATTAGACAGAACCTAATTAAATTTTTAATCCGAGTTCTTGTTACCTGTGACCTGTAACCTGTGGCATTTGACCAACATTTCAAATGTGAAATTTCTGTTAAATCGAATCGGTTAATGTGGTCCAAAGTCATGCGGTAACATCCATTAAAAAAATATTCTGACATCATTACTCCTTTTTTGAAGTCGATTAAAAAGTAGAACAGTTTTTTTTTGATAATAGCCAAGTTTTCGTTTTTTGAGATATAGTGAGTACCAAGCCAATTTTTGATAGCTTCCATTGAAGTGGAGCGGAATCCCATAATGGTGTTCTGCATCGACCACAACAATGGCGGGTGGGTTAGGACTTCCCATCCGGTACCATGGAGATAAGTTTTGACTACTTGCGCGACATGTAGCCGGACAATGTCATGGTGGAAGTTCAAAGACGTATGTATGTCTAGTTTCGCATATTTCAAGATGTTCGCCCAGCGCCCGCTGAGCTGACCAAGCGCCCATCCGTTCAGGAGTAGACCACACGAGGTCAGTGGAGCACCCAGACTAACTCTTCTCAGGAGCAGCCATGCAAATGCGCTTAATAGTATAGTAATCCGATCCGGTCGATAGGAAGGTCAAGCAATTCTCCACCGTTCTGGAGCGAAACATCAGAGAGCGAAGAGCCTTGAAGGCTGCTTAGCTTTCGGAATATATATTCAACTTCTTAAAAGGTGTTACGCTTATAAGCAACCAATCCGAAGCCTCTTGTATTGCAGCCTCTGCTTCCCATTGAGCTTCGATCCATCCGCAAATAAATTTACAGGACCACGATTCCGATACTGCATGCTTACCAGTTCTCCCTTGCTGGGTTATGGATGGTAAAAGATCCCTTCGGACCCAAGCTCGGCGTGTAGTCTGTTAGAGTCGGTAGGAACTCGAAGCCTTTTAGAATAGTGACGTGCCCGTAGCCCGAGGCGAACTAAAATCCCACCAAACCCCCAAACTTTACACTTGTTAGCAGTGCTACATCGTCAGCATAGGCAACCACCCGGCAGCCACGTTGCTCCAGAGCTACCAATAGGTCGTTGACGACGGTAACCCAAAGCAATGGCGAAAGAACCCTCCCTTGTGGGATGAAACTACTCACACATCGCCAGATTGAAGCGCTGTAGCACCCTGTCGCAATAGTTCTGTGGCAACGCATGCGAAAAATACAACTTACAAGGTCGGCTCCGACCCCTGACATATTAAGAGAGTTTACAATAGCCTCAGGCAAGATGTTATTCAAATCGCCGGGCTATGCATGAGTCACCTAACCCGCCTTAGGATTAAAGGTAACTCTGACTACCCTCCAAGGCCCCGGAAGTGAATCACTTACTAGGACCACATATTCATGGTTGCCATGGCAGCAAGCATAAAATTTGCAAAAGCAATTCCAATTGAAAATCAAAGACCATTTCCACAAAGATCCTGAACAGCCCTAATATTAAAAAGTTGCTAAACTTGCAACATCATAAACTAAAATTCGAAGTGGTTGAATCAAGGATAAAGCATAAAATTTTTACCTTTTATAAGATTATTATTAGACATCAGCTAAACAGTGAAAACAATTCAATATTAGCATATTTAAGTAAGCTCATTTGCGTACACAAAAGAAAATGTCAAACAGTTTTATTTCCTGTTAATTTCTGCACAATTTGAGGCATTTATATGCCGATTATCCTTTAACAAAGCCGATAATACCTGGCACAAAGGAGAAACATAGGAGACGCGATCAAAAACCGCAAAGGGTAGTCAGATGCATATCAATAGCAGACGGTATTCAGAAATATATAAACATGTTTAATTTTTATATAAATAAGCATTGAAAGAACGATCACGAAGAAAGGAAAGAACAAAAGGTTCAAGCGCAAAATGCCACTGCTACATACATATGTATGTATGTATAACCTTCAGAGGATATCACCGTAAGTAGTGTGGCCGAATTGATCCTTTTGCATATGCTTAACGATCAAGGTAGTGTAATTGCCTACAGCTTTAATATACGCGTGCATATGAATGGACTTTATGTACACCTTGATATTTTTTTGTGTTTTTTTTTGTTTCTTGTTTTTTTTTTTTGTGCGTGGCATTATCATATAACATCTGTCATGCTTCCTGCAGGAAAAAAACCAACAGCTACTATGTAGTGTAGTGTGTTGCAAGTACGCATGTTGAAAGTTGTCTTCAACATCCAACTTATTTCTTAGGTACAAACCCTTGAACGGCGCATGCAACAAAAACAAAAATATGCAATATTATTGAATTAAATTGATAAAATTCAAAAAGCATAAAAGTGACTTAAGGCAGTCATAATGAAAAGGAAGAAACTGAATTTGTGTCTAAAGCGAAACTCATTGGTGACGCGCTCTTACAAAATATTGCAATGAAAATTTGCGAACAGGAAGAGCTGCAGTCCTTTAAAAAGGCAGCTGATCGATTTTTATCACCTTAATCTGCTTCCTTTTTTGGGTTACTTAACGGCGAAAATACACTAATGACAGCTTTGCTGTGGGGTTACTAAGTACATACATAAATATGCAAGTAGCTTTTGCTGATGTTGCAGACCACAGATAAAATTCTTTGCGGTCACATTCACTACTTTTTTTTATGTAGATATTATTTTGCCAGCAGCGGTGATCATAAAAGCATTTTACGATGCTAGTATATTAAGAACACTTAACCTCGAAATTATTTACTCTTACAACAAATTTAGTAATCGGCAGACAATCAGAATTCATCAAATATAGGCTTGTAAATTTACATTTAATATTTGGGCGTGAGAAAAATATGCTCGCGTTAGTCCTCTTCACAGGAGTTTTTGCCTATTTTAGTAAAATAAGGTGCACGCTTTAAGCGATTGCAAAACTGACGTTATTTTCTTTTTAATTTTCTTTCAAAACGATTTTACGCATTTTCCGCCACAGGGAAAAAGTGCAAGAAGCCGTCAGCATAAACAATATTAAAAATCAACGCAATTTTGCAGTACCTTAAAACTTGCACTTTATTATACTAAAATTTAATGGGCTACTAAATTGCATACTCAAAAAAGTTCTAAACAAAATTAAAAAAATTTTTAAATTTCATTTTGCTTAACTTCGGTTAAAAAAAAAAAAATCATAACTCAAATTATTATAGAGTGCACCCCGAAATACTATTCTTAAATATTGCGCAATACTCAGAGCTACCATTCTAGGATACGATAATTTACATGGCGAACTTAGCACAGTGCGTAGGCAACTGGCGGAGTCAGTTGGATCGTCAGTTCGAATCCTACTGAAAGACGTCTGATGAGGAAATGTGGTGATTTCCGAAATAGCTATCACTTCTACCATTTTTTCAAATTATTGTTGCTTTTCCACAAAAAGTTTTTCGTTAAAAACGGCCTAAAGCTCAAAAAAATGTGAGGAAAAAAAATTTTTTAAATATTTTTTTCATAGGGAATTTTGATGTGTGTATGTGTGATTTGCTCGATAAAAATGTTTTCATTGCGTATGCATGTTCTCCTTGAGCAAATTTTGAGCACTTTGTTGGGGAAATCTTCGGTAGATTGGGCCAATCGCGTGTTATTTCGACCTTCTTCCTAATTGGGCCCCAATTGGGCCAAAATTAGAATTTTTAATTTTCACTTCACAGTTTCATAGAACCAGAATTGGCCTCCAGGAAGCGGAAAGCGACAGGGCTGCATGATAGAAAACTTACTGATTTTTTGTTACCAACAAGAAGACTATACTGGTAGGACTCTTAATGGGCACTGCTTGCTAAGAGCCCATGCGTTCAATTTAATATAGGCCAAATGGAAGATGAAAAGACTAGCGTTGTGAAAACATTCGAAACCACTATTTTTCGCACAAAATATCTTTGATTTAAATGGGCATTGATTTATCAAACAGCCCTCGTAACTTTCATCCGTGTCGTTGATACCATTTAGTCTACTATTTACATTGGGTGAAAATAAACGAAAATTAAATCAAATTGAGGTCCAGACAATGACAAATAAAAGTGTCCAACAAAGAAGATAAAATAAAAAGATTAAAAATAAAATACAAATTACATACTCGCAACATACATATGTACATATGTTTATACATCTACATTTAACATTGCGGGAGTCAATTCATGCATCTATATACATATGTTTGTGTATGGTATATAACTTTGTATACATATATGTACATACATAGATGTGTACATATACATATATTTTTAAGCATATAAAAGGGAAGAGGTGAGAAAGAGGCTCTTCATTTGAATGCATTTCATCACAAGAATCTGAATCAAAAAAGAGCCCACAATCAAACATACATATGTAGGTACATACATATGTACATTAGAGTGGTCCAATTTTTCTATGGGGGAAAAAAATTTCATCCTTGGAAACTGAGCACCCCCTTAAATATAAAATAAAATATAAAATAAATTTATAATATCTATATCAACTTTAAATTTACTACTGTAACCAATATAGGGCGCTCAATGACCTTGAAATGCGTTACTGGATCGCTGTGAAACTGGCGCAAACATTGGCGATTTTTAGAAAAATTGAGGCTTGTGATATTTTTTTAGATAATTTAAATTTGAAATATTCTTAGTTTGCTTAACAAATTGTTTGATTAATATATTTACACAAAACTTCTAGAGTAAAATACGAGCATTATGAGCATCGCCTGAATTTTTACTTATAAACGTAAATTTTGGTACCAACCCCTCTGTCGGCAAGAGAAAAAATTTTAAAGGTGCCCAAACCCTATTTCGAAAAAAAATTGTTTGGACCACTCTAATGTACATCCATACCGAAAAATCAAAACTTTCTCACACAAAACAAAATAAAATAAAAGGAATTAAAAAATTCAGCACAGCATTGAGACAAGAACGGATGGATAGACATGACACGGCCAAACACTGTGACGGCAGACTAAACAAACCTACGTACTCCTGATCGATAATATAACATTCTTTCGTACATAAAATTATGGATATAAACAAACAATGTTTGTATGTATGGAGGTGCATATGCAACACTACATACAGTATCGGTCATATCTATAGCACGCCATTTCAAAGTGATATTGTGTGCCACTTATGTTTATTTATTTATTTTTAAGAATTTTCAATTAAAATATAGTTCTTTCTCTAACAAAACCCATATAAACCCAAGTTTAACAATTTGTAGAATACTACAAAAAAGTGCAACAAATTTTCATATAAATTTCAAACTTTTTTCTCGGAAGTGTTAGAATTTTTCTGAATACACAGTTTATAGCCCAATCAATTTTAGTCTGATAATGTGCAAGTTTCAAGTGGCTAAAGGTAACCGTTGATTTTTTAGAATTTTTTTCGCCAAAGGTGTTGCGGTTTTCTTCCATATACAAATAAATTGAGTTTATTCATTATATAGAAGACAATGCGACAAAAAAAATTCTAAAAAATTAACGGTAATTGGTAGCCACTTGAAATTTGCACATTATCGGACTAAAATTGCAGGGGCTAAAAAACTGTGTACTCAAAAAAATTCTAACACTTCCGAGAAAAAAGTTTGAAATTTAGGTGAAATTTTGTTGCACTTTTTTGAAGTTTTCTACAAATTGATAAACTTGGGTATATATGGGGTTTGTCTGAGAATGAACTAAATTTTAATTGAAAATTCTTAAAAATAAATAAATAAGCATAAGTGCCACACAATATCACTTTGAAATGGCGTGCTATAGATATGACCGATACTGTAACTATTAAAGTGAAAATATGTTGAATCATATCAGTAACTTCGTACATATGTATGTATGTATGTATATACACTTGTGGCCATGTAAAACCTTACCACCACTTTTAAAAACAAAATTAGATAGAATTATGTAAATTATGTAATGAAATTTTTTTTTTTGGTAAAAAGAGTTTACACTGTAACAAAAACTATGCAAATATATGTATAAAAATTTTTACAAAATTTCGAAAAATTCATACAATTTTCATCAAAATTTGAAAATTTGTAATCAACATTTTTAGAAAAATTTCAGATATGAAGTTTACTTAATAGCTCATATAATTTTAGTACAATAAAGTGTAAGTTTGTACTAGCTCAAATTTCTTGTTGATTTTTGTTTTTTTCATACGATGTTGGGCATTTTTTTATGCGTCAAGAATCACTGAGAATTTCGGATCACTTCAAAATTGCGCATTATTACACTAAATTTAAACGAGCAATTTATTAAAGAGCATACCCAAAATTTTCTTAAAAACTTTTATTGAAAAGTTTGAAATTTTGATGAAAGTTTGTTGAATTTTTCCAAATGGTGTACAAAGTTTGAAACATTCATTTACAAGTATATATTACAATGTGAACTATATTTACAAGAAAAAATGTATACAATTTTTTTTTTAAGTCGTGGTAATATTTGCATGGTCACAAGTGTACATAACTGGTCAACAGACTTGCATGTGATTCAATGCATCATTGGTTTGGCCCTTTGACGATTAACCAGTCCACTTTGAGTTGCCTCAGTGCTTAGTTAAATGATGGGAAAATATGTGCATAAGAATGTGAATATATATATGTAAGTAAAATTAAAAGCGCTCCAAAATGAAAAAAAAATTAAATCAAATAAATTGTTGACAAGAAGTATAACGGTTACAAAAAAGAAAAACATTAAAAAGAAACGATCAAGAACTTGGAGATCAACGACTCCTACGAATGAAAAGAAAGCCTTCAATTCATACAAACCTACATCAGAAGATATGTACCTACTACATTCATACATACAGTGTTGTGAAAAATAAGTGGAACACGGCATTTTGACCAGTCTTGGCTATTTTTTGTTTGTTTGTTTAATATTTATTATTATTTTTTTTTTATAAAAATGCCGCTCATTATCTAATGAAAACCGTATAAGTGCAAATTTCAAAATTTGAAAAAAATCAACAAAATTCAAAGCAACAAAAATTTTCATTAGGAATTTTGGCCAGGAATTGGGGCCAGTTTCAAGAGGATAAGAATTCGCCTTGATTTTTGATATTTTTTTTTTTGCGGATCGTGTTGTTATATTCTTCCATACCGTCAGCAATAAAAGTTCTTAGCCATTTGAAACTTGCACTTTCTTAAACTTGAATTGAATGGGCTATAAAATTGCATACTGATAGTTTCTGTAAAAGTTCCTAATAAAAAGTTTGCTGTTGTTGTATTTTTTTTTTAATTTTTCTAATTTTCCTACAACTTTTGAAATTTGGACTTATATGATTTTTGATAGATCATGAGCTGCAAAAATTCCAAAAATTCTCAATAAAAAGTTGTTTGTGAAAGTCTTTCTAATTTTTCTACAACGTTTGAAATTTGGACTTATATGGTTTTTGTTAGATAATGAGCTGTATTTTTATAAACAAAAAATAATAATAAATAATAAACAAACAAAAGAAAAACAGCCAAAGCTGGTCAAAATGAGGTGTCCCTTGTACTATTTTTCACATGACTGTATGTATTTATGCGTGCTGTGACTAAAACAAAAGTTTAACTTAAAGATATCGAACGGCCTGGCGCGCATAGTGCGTTTATACACACACATACCCAGATATGTATAGTGGCGTTCCATACCAAAACGGACGGCGTTCACAGTTCATGTATTTGAGGGGCGAGGAAAAAATTTGAAAAAAATCATACATACACACGTCGAAATTCTCTATGAAAATAACTATTTTTTAAATTTATTTTCTTGAAAAATCTTTCACATAAAAATTTTTTTACAAAAAAAAGTAAGTTTTTGAAAATATGCCATCAAAAAAATATATTTAAAAACATCACAATGGTAGCTCTGAGTATTGCGCAATATAATTTAAATGTAGTATTATAAAGCGCACTCTACAATAATTTGAGTTATGAATTTTTTTACTCCGAAGTTGAGCAAAATGAGTATATTACAAATTTACAAATTTTTTTAATTATTTTTTTTTTAATTTTTTAAGTTTGCAGTTTTGTAGCCCCCATTAAATTTTAGTTTAAGAAAGTGCAAGTATTAAGGTACTGCAAAATTGCGTTGGTTTTTAATATTTTTTATGCTGGCATCTTTTTGCATTTTTTCTTATGGAAGAAAATGCGCAAAACCGTTTTCAAAGCAAATCTAAAAAAAAAAATTAAAAATTTTTAAATTTGTAATGTGCTCATTTTACTCATCTTCGGTGTAAAAAAAAATTCATAACTCAAATTATTATACTTAAATACTGCGCAATACTCAGAGCTACCATTGTTTTTCTATTTTTTTAGAGATGGCATATTTTCAAAAATTAATTTTTTATCAAAAAATTTGTGTGAAAAATTTTTCAAGAAAAAAAAAATTTTTTAAATAGTCCTTTTCATAGAGAATTTTGATGTGTGTGTCTGTGATTATTTTTTTCAAATTTGTACCTCGCCCCGTTCTCGAGATATTTGGGAAACTATTAAATCGATTTGTTTTTGTTTTTGTGCTGTAAAGTTTTTGAGAATGTATTTATCAAACTCAAATTTGATATTTCTTTATTATTTATGTTTGCCTACCAACCCTAAAAATTGTAAACAAATCAAGCACATGAAGTGTGAACCCCGCCCATTTTGGTATGGAATGGCCCATATACATCTATATAAAAATGTGTCCAGTTAAATAGACCGACAAAAATGTGGCGATAAATCTATGGTTGAATTGTGAAGCTACTCTATCTATACTCATACCTGTTAGGTTGTTGACAAGCAAGCGCGTTTATAGATTCACGTTGATACCTTTGAATGCCGTGAACCCCCACAATTTCCTTAATTTTTTGCTTCATAGATGTCTACTTACTTATTTACTTACTACTTTCTTGTTCTATTTTATTTACTTTGTTCCAGAACCCTCCATGGTGTCGAACGAATCATTGCAAGTGAGGAGTTCCTGCTATGTAGCTATTGAAAAGTTGATGGATACCTGCCGAAGCGAGGGCAAATAAGTATGTACATAAATTGATGGCAGAAGAGCACACAGCCATACAACATTTGTATGCATAGTCTGTTCAAAAAGTGTCGGTTTTGAGTTAAGAAAAATTGACCACGCATCATAGAAAGAAAGAAAGAATGTGCAGAAACTCGTTATGAACGCGGTTGCTTTAAATGAGAATTTTCTTGCTTTTATTTAAAATGTAAATAATAAAAAAATTAATAAAGACTTGTATTTGTATTTAGCTAATGTGAGCGACGAAACTGAGCCACTGTGCACCACCTTAGAAGTGAGTTTTGAAGGTTTTGAGAAAGATTTCTGTATATATAGTTCGGATAGTGGTGGAGCTCTGATCTGGTTAAATCCTCTGTAGAAATATATTCATACGAAAGTAATTTCCAACTGGGGAATGGAACGTTAACCTATCGACGCACAGTGGGGGCAAAATCACTTTCCGTCTTGCGACGGCTAAAAGATCGAAAACTAGCTGAAGCCGGCCTCTATACGAAGACACGTGGATCGGACGGTCATATTCCCTGCCTGACGACTACAGTGTCTTTTAATATCTCCCTACAACCATCGATCTGTAATTTACTGTGATCAAAGTGCGGCTTCATCAACTCCAAAACAATCCGAAAGTTATGGGACGTCAACACCGTCAATGGACGAATCCCACATACGGCTGCTCGCCTTGTCTTCGCCAACTCGTATCACCCTCCATCCACTGATGGATAACTATTCGTTGCCCAGCTGAATAATCACTGCTGGTTCGAAAGGTACAGCTGGAACTCAATTCTGTACCCTTTAGTCTGCTTAGGATCGCGTGCTTACGTACAGCCACCAAGTCGGTACCTTACCGAGAAAACCGTGTCAACTTAAGAGACCACTTGGCTGCGAGAAGACATCGTGGCCAATAGGTTTTTGCGTTATACCAGCCCTTCAACACCAAGGAGAGTAATTACCATAGACCAACTTTTTTCGATAGCCCACACAGAAATGTTATAGAAGAGAAGTGGTATTTCTCCATAACGTGCAATGCTTCGGAACTAATGGATATTTAGTCATTCCAAAATGGGATTCGGCCTAGGCAAGCATCTTAATCAAGTCTCAAAGAGCATACACCGTTGGACCAAAGTTGGATGTGATATTGAGATTGAAGAGCCGTGGTGCTAGGAATGAATGGAATTGCAACAAGGCTAGTATCAACCGCATTCGCCTGCTTGATATCTTAGAATGTTAGGGTGTCAAATCATTCAGATCTAAAGAAGATCGAAACTGATATCTGAAAACTATTTGAATCATGCATCACCAGGGATACTAGTGAAAGTATTAACCAAGCAAAATAGATTGGATTATAGATTATATGTACCTTAAAATCTGCTCCATAACTGCATAGGTTTTAAACTTTTACGAGTTATCAATATATCTTTGAAGTAAAACACCAAACCTAATCTCAGTACTTAAATCAGTGAAATTCCAGCGCATCTCGTTTACCTATTTTGGAACTTATTGCACAGAGTATTAACAACATATGTATGTATATGTAAATACCTCAGGTAAGTGATGAACGGATAGTTTTCGAGAAACATAACCGGACATAGACACAATCACGTAGGCGGCAAAATACAATAAATCAATAAAAATAAATATCATGAAATAGAAAGACAAAATAAGTGGAAAAAGACTCAAAAGAATGTACATAACTATATATGTATGTATGTATGTAAAAGCATGGACGAGTGAAGCAAATAGACGACTAACCGGCCGCTTTGCTGCTTACTTGGCTGGTTGACTGACTATTTGGCTCACTGAATGCTTGATTGACGACTGACTGACTATGCGGTGCGGTTTGCTGTGGCAACCAAATTGTCTTGACGTGACAGAACAAATCCCCAACAACAACAACAACAACAACAACAACGACACGGCTCAGTCACCCACCAAAAGCAACAACAAATTAATAAAGTGAGGCATACAAACAAACAAACAATCATTTGTAGTCGATATAAAAGAAGCTATAGTTTAAACGCGCCAACAAATAGCAACTAAAAAAACAAAATAAAAAAAAAATACACAGCAAATGGACGGACATTTAAAGGGTAGTGGTGTGGTAGTTTGGCCGATATCACGCTTAGGTCGTCGCGTTTCTTTAGAGCTCTTTCTTGTTGTCAGTGAGTTCAAAGTTGTATGTATTATGTACTATATGTATGTATGTATGTATTTCCATGTGAATTTGTACCTAAACACTGGAAAGTGGAAGCGTTGACTCAAATCCAGCTCACACCGATCATTGACAACCACTTCAGAGGATTGAACCTACATTTTTGTACATTCGTACATACATACATGTGTACATACATACATGTTTACATAGTTTGCTAATGTCTGTAGACTTTTGTGCTCTGTTTGTTGCACCAACTGTACGACAAACAGTCTGCCGTTTGATGTACGTCCAGTTGTCGAACAAAGGTAACTAAAACGCGACGACAAATAAAACAAAAAACAAAAAAAAAAACAATAATTCGAGAAGTAAGAAATTATTGGGGTAGATTGAGGTTTTAGCCAGAAGCAAAACATACAATAACAAGCAATTGAAAAAATAAGCAGATACAATAACCAAAAATTCAAAACACTTATAATATTTTTTAATTTAAATTATCTGTTTATAAAAATTTAGTACCTACTTATATTCTTTAAGAAAAGCATATAAAACCAAGTTGCAATCTTTGTGCAACATTTGAAAAAATTAACAAACTTTCATAAAAATTTCGAGCCTTTTTATTAAGTTTTTTAGAAATACTTTCAGCATGCAGTTTAGTAGCCCATACAATTTTAGCACAATAAAGTGCAAATTTAAAGTAGCTAGGACTTACCATTGATTTTTGGAATTTTTTTTTTGATGATGTCAGTTTAATTTTTTTTTTATATGGAGAAAATGAACAACACCTTCAACAACAAAAAATTCCCAAAAATCAACAATAAGTCGGAGCTAAATACTATAAACTTGCACTTTAAAATTCAATGGACTACAAAACTGCATACAAATACATAGTTCTAAAAAATCGAATTAAAAAGCTCGCAATTTTGACGATTGTTTGTTGATTTTTTTTTTTAATGTTGAAACCAGGGCTAATATGGGTTTTGTTAAAGAATATTCTATATTTTTATAAACAAATAATTAAAATTAAAAAACATTAAGATAAATTGTCAAATCTGGCCAATATGTGAGTGTCGTCAAGTTATGATAAGCACTAAACGTGTATCAATCCATGTTAAATCATTGGCTGAATCGACCATTTCTGATTCGGCCGCATTTTGGTCAGAGCCTTTCGTTCACCATATTACGAAGTTCTGCGAAATTTTAAATTTCACAATTTTTAGGGTTTTCGAAAGTTTATTTTTTGAATACACATCTCAAATGGTAAAATCTGGAGCTATAAAGAAAATGTGTATTAAAAAATTCGAAAAATAAAAATACAGATTTTGAAATTAAAAATCGTAAAAGCAAAAGCTTATAAAAATTTTTGCCCCACCCTTCAGCCCTGTAGCTCGTTTCTGTAACAATAATCTACCAAGGCGAATTGAGATATGAATTCGCCGCCCTGTTCTCTACTGCTAATTAGTAGGTGAGAGTGACGTATTTTCTCTACCAGTAGAGAAATAATCGGTAGAGAAAAGTTACAGAAACGGGCTACTGATCTCATCAGATACTAACATTTCTAAGGTGTTTTTTTTTGGTTTTTAAAGATATTTTTTTAAAGATATGAGTTTCTAATTTAGAAGCAATTTTTTTGCAAACACTAAATAACGTTAGGTTAAATAATTTATTTTTAATTTCGAGTTAAAAAAATATGTTTCTTTAAAGCTCAAAAGTCTTAAACGAAATCACGCCTTAAAAATTTCAGGATCTTTTAAGATCAATTAAGGGTATTGTATAAAAAAATTTAGCCAACATTTTTTTTTTAGTTTATGCTTTTACGATGTTTTAAATTTCAAAATTCTGTAATTTTTTATTTTTCCTTTTTTATATATAGTCCCAATATTAACTTTAAATGAAACAAGAGCCCTTACAAGAAACAAGCCTACAAAATGCGAAAAATTATGAACTTTCGAAAAAAAAATGTTTTTCCCTGGGCAGAACTTCGTTAGAAGGAAAGAGATTAGCGATTCCAACCATTGTATGTTCATGAATGTATACAAGTTCGTATTTAGTAGTCATGAGCTCTAGCTTTAATTTATGCCTAGGCGGAAGGTTCTATCACCTTTTCTTTCTTTGCTAGGGCTTCGCTAATGTTGGAAAAAACATGATTTTTTGATACTTTGACCATGGTTTTTCTCAAAATCTGGACCTGATTACCTTACGGATTCGTAAGCAGCACAAATATGTCTATCAAAACCAGCTTTAAACATTGCAGCACCAAAATCAGTGTTGCCCTGTGTAATACATATTTCAAATAAGTCATCTTTCGTTTCGAATTCAATTTTTAATGCTTCGATTGAGACAAAGCGTAACTGAGTTGTCTTCTGTGAAGCAATAAATCAACGAATCAATTTGACAAAGTGTTATAATAGTTTAAAATCAATAGGGCTGACCAGTTTTATTAAATCTTAAAATTAAAAACATTTGCTTGCGGTGACGCTAGGGTTGATCTTCTTTTTTGTAGAAAATATTGTTTTGCGCACAAAATTAGTATTTTCTCAATTTCATTAAATTTTTATAGAACAGCGACTGCAATTAATTTTGGATCATCGAATGCGAATTCAAAATCAAAATTCAACTTTTTATAATATCTAAAAGCCAACTATGTATAAATTGCGGAGATAAAATTTGAATTCTTACCTCAGTTTCATAATCATCGACCTTTAATTGGTACAAATTTACTATGTATTCTTCATCCCTAAAGTCAAAAAAATTCGTAAAAACAAATAACCAATATTTGGTTAAGAGAACAATTAACATAAAAAATCGTATGCATTTTCCAAATTTTTTAAAGAGTTTCGCCCAAAATTGTAACCATTTCCTTTCTGTTGGCAATAATTTTATCGCAACAGAAATATGGTTCACCCTACTGCTTGCACCTCTTTACGAGTTTTCACGCATGCATAAATTTTTTAACCTTTTTTTTTATTGCTGCATTAGTAAAAACGTGATGATCGGATTTCTTTTTTTATTTTATTGCAACTTTTTATGGCTCTACTACAGCAGCCTACGAAATGCTTGTTTGCTTCAAACAATCAACCAACAAAACTGATTTATTGTTCGCACTTAATTGAGTTAAATCTTTTAAACTTTTACAGTTCGTGGAAGTAAAAAATTTTATAGGTTAAATTTTCGAAGGAAGAGTGCATAAGTGATCTTAATTTTGCTAGCAGGAAAAGGAGAGTAATTTACGTACAAAAATATTTTAATATAATACATATTTATGTCTGTATGTCTGTATGTATGTAAATTTAAATGAACATTAGGGTGGTCCTTAAATGTAGGAAGCAAATTTTTATATCAGATTTCCTAAGCCTCAACCCCTACGTCGATTTTAATATTGTCGAAGATATCACATATAAATTTTAGTCACGATTGTAAACGATGAAGGCGTGTCGCACAGGGATTAAATTTCAGATTACGCTATGAAGACTAAAAAGCAGAAGTTTGTAAATAAAGTTGTTGATCAGCATAATTTTCTACTTGACAAGTCTTTTGTGGACAATCTTAGAGAAAAACGGTTATTTCTAACCTCAAAAAGTACCAAAAATGACATTAACACGCATCTGTGAAGCCCTGCGTAGAAAATGCACCAAGCCAACGCAGTGACTGTGTTGCACCCACTCACGAAATTACAACGTCCTTGTTAATTTTTTGTTTTTTTTATGGTATCATTTCATTAATTTTTAATTTTTCAAATAAAAATTGTAAAACTGTTGTTGTATTTACATTTGATACGTTTTGATACTTTTTTCGCTTGGCAATTGATACATTTTTTTGTAAGCTAATCCTAATTTTTTTGTAACCTAATCCTATGGGAATGGAAATTTTTCTAGACAATAAGTTATCAATAACAAAACGTTATCAAAACTAGACGCTTGGAAGCATTTACATACATACATACGGGTATACATGGGTACATACATTAGGGTGCTTTTTTCGGCGACCAATTTTTTTGCTCCCATCTCGAAATTTTTGGGAAATACCTAAAAACAAGTTCTCCGAATATTTGAGCCCTTAATATTAATATTAAGCGCTCGTCCAAGTCGTGCAAAGTGCCGCTCAAAATGCACGTAAACTTTGATTTTTTTCTTCACAGCACTACAGCTCAGAGCCATTTTATGGTATAATCTTGACTCAGAGGTAGTAAGCAATTTTCATAGATTTTTGAGCTAAATTGTGGAAATGGGTGATCAATTTTAAATCCCAATATCTGAAGAAATATCGATGTCAGGGATTTGGTGTTCTGGAAATTGAATTTTCTACAAGTTTGTCATCAACACTTTTTCTGTATCTCTTGTTATTACGAAATAAGGAAAAAACGACAATTTCATGAAAAAGTTAGGGTAACACCGCTATGAACACTATTGTAGAGCATTCAATTCTGAAGAAACCCTATCATTGGCCAAGATTATACTATATGATGCCTCTGATTTGTAGTATTTTGAAGAAAAACAATCAAAGTTTACGTGTATTTTGAACGCCTTGGTCAAGCACTTAATGTTAATATTAAGGGTTCCAATTTTCAGCGAGTTTTTTTTTAAATGTTTTCCACAAAATTTCGAGGTGATAGTAAAAAAAAAATCGAAAAAAGCCACCCTAACATACATACATTTGTATATGCATGGATTTATATTAGGTCTACATTTCCCACAGTTGTATACCGCATCTAATTAGTGTGCAGAGCCAAGTACATACAAATATATAGTCAGCTCAAGTGCAGCACTTGCATAAAAATACATACACACTTGTAGTACTTAACTAAGAGTACATATGTATGTGTGGACATAAGTTAGATAAGAAAATTCATTTTTTTATCATTACTCACCGCAATTACATATTTCGCCTTGATTCCTCTACATTTGCTCTGTGTTTATCTGTGGTGCAAGCAGCTGTTTTGAAAAAAAAATTTATCGTTTCCCAGCAGAAGTTATTAGAACAGTTTAGAGCTGTGCTAATCTAGTGAGTAACCAGTTGCATTCGGCAAACACCAAAATAGGCGCAGAGGGTTTCGTTCTTTCTTTTCGTAACTGGAAGAAGTATAAAATATGATTTTATAAATTTTATCTGCCTTAGAAATGGTAAAAATTTATATGTAGTTAGCTTAAATTTAATTCGCTTAATAAAAGTAATTCTTTGGACAATTGTCACAGTTATCGTGATTTTTTTTACTCATAATTTGGTTGCAAATATTTTGCGAAGAACTTGAGATTCCGTGCCACTGAAATTTACTATAAGGTTACTTCGCTTATCAGCCAGAACGTGACAAATATACATTTGTATTTATGTATGTACGTTTGTTTGTCGACGCATGGAAATAATTGTATCTTGCGAGTTACGAATTGAGTATGCTTCTCTAAGATATTTTTGTCACCGCATAAGCGACTTTTATGCCATTAAATATGTAGACATTTGTATATCAAGTTCGAAGTTGTTAGCTATGTGGTTATATATTTATTAAATACATGAGTGTATATGTATGTACATATGTATGTTTGTATGTGAAAAAGAATTAACTTTTCTTTGCTCTATGTTCTTATCTGAGTGCTGATATGATACAAACCACAGACTTAGGTTTCTGCGTATATACAAAACTTATGCCTGTTCAAACATACATACGTACGTATGATAGTACGTGACGGACTGTGACAGCTTGTGCAAGGTTGATAAGAGCGTTCTGTGGTTTGGTTCGTTATACCTATCTTTTAAGAAAATATAGTTCTTTTAGTACGACAAGCAACTATGTAATTTTTTCATAAATCGTGAGCACTTGCTTTGCTACTACATATATTCATATATACACACATACATTGAACAGTTTTTGAGTAAATTTTTTTTTTTGATTTTAATCAAAATATTATTTATGCTTTAAGCAAAACAAGATACAGTGGTCGAAAAAATTACACCCGCATGTTTTATGTTCCATATAACGAATACGAATATAACGAATACGGTATGGAAGAAAACCGTAACATCTTCGACAAAAAAAATCTAAAAAATTAACGGTAATTTTTAGTAATTTTAAACTTGTACTTTTTTCGACTGAAATTCAATGGTCTACAAAACTGCACACGCAGAAGCTTTCTAGGAAATCTAATTAAAAAGCTCAAAATTTTTACAAAAGTTGGTCGATTTTTTTTTATTATGGCACAAAGTTTGAATCTTGGACTATAATATGTTAAAACTTGTCAAAATGTTGAGCGGCTAGAAAATTGTCTTCCAATCTATACAATATTCAGAAAAAGTCCAAAAAATTTCAGACCAAAATGCTCCAAATTTTGATTAAAATTT
Source organism: Rhagoletis pomonella (assembly GCF_013731165.1). Classification (NCBI taxonomy): domain Eukaryota; kingdom Metazoa; phylum Arthropoda; class Insecta; order Diptera; family Tephritidae; genus Rhagoletis; species Rhagoletis pomonella. The sequence continues at coordinate 19,064,791 of NW_023458565.1, forward strand.
GTTTATTTTTTTTAATTTTTTATAAAGTTTAAAGCTTCGATTTATGTGGTTTTGATTAAGTGGTGAACAATGTTTTTATAACAAAATAACAAAAAAAATTTATCAAAAATCATTGTGAGTCACTATATATTCGGTGCAAAAAGCACTAAATTATTAATCAGAAGTTAGTAGGAGAAGCAAAATATTTTACGGGCGGCGGCAATTTTAATAAGCGGGCTAATTTTTTTTTTCAGGTCTATTTCACGATCTTGTGGTAACTTTTGTAATTTTTTCTGATATTTTCGGACACTCTTGTGATTTTTTCAGAACTCGCAGGTCTTAAAGTACATTTAAACTTAAATTTTGCTTTTTATTAACGCCCAAAATTTCAAAAAACAAAAACCCGCCCTTCTTTTCAAAAAATATTATTATGACTTATAAAACTTTTGTCTACCTACATACAATTAAAAAATCATGAATTGAAATGCAAATTGTTGTTCATCGAAATATTAATTCTCTCAGGACCGTAGGAATATATTGAAAAACGCCATTATTTTAATTGCAACTTGTGGTTCATCGAGGATTAAAAAATGAAAATTGGATATCAATCAAACAAAATGACTATTCTTAAAATTTTCATTAATTTCAATGAAAGTGTTTTACTCAAATTTTTTTTTCTCCAAATTTGGCTTTTCCGAAAATATGATTTTTATAACAAAGGAATCATTTTCTCCCAAAAACAATTATTTCTTAGTAAGTTTTTTTAGTTTTTTTTCCGGCAGCTTATTTTTCAATAAAACTTAGTTCTTCCACATAATGTTCAATTGTAAAAAATCTTTAAAACATATTTTTTTCACCAAAAGTTTAAATTCTCAAAAAATGGCTTTTCCCCATTAAAATTATGCCCCTAATATTATTAATTTTTATTTCTTGTTACCCAAAAAAAAAACTTCCGAAAGAATAACTTTTACCGCGAAATTTATTTTCTCCAAAAAATCTTTAATTTGTTCAAATATATTTTTACCTAATAACATTTTTTTCTTAAAATTTGTATTTTGGTAACATTTTTCTTAACAAAAATTCCTTAAAAAAACATTGTTTCCTCAAAAAACTTCCAATTACAAAAATAATTTTTCACCAAAAATTTTAAATCTTAAAAAACCACTTTTTCTCATGAAAGTTTTGCCCCTACTATTATTATTTTTAATTTTTATTAGTACCATTAATTTTTTCCGAAAGAATAATTACCGCAAAAACTTGTTTTAATTTGTTTAAATATATTTTTTACCTGACAACTTTTTTTTTGAAATTATGAATTTTTGTATTTTTTTCTTAACCAAAATTTCTTAAAAACATTTTTTCCTCAAAATTTTCCAATGAAAAAAAACTTACATTTTTTCCAATTTAAAAAAAAAATCGAAAATTGTTTAATACAAATACATAGCTAGATGAATGTGACACACATTTCAAAAACAGAAAATATGTATATATAAAACTACTAAAAACTTTTGGTATATATGTACACACATAAAAATTTGTGTAAATATGTATGTGGGCACATTAGGCCGTGTCACCTAAGAAGCAAACAAAAAAGAGGTTGCCGCACACCTCTCAGTTTAACGTATTTTTGCAAGGAAATTAAGAATTTTTTATTTTTATTTTTTTGTCAAACCTAGGGGTCGCCTTTTTAGTTTTTCGGTGATACCAAGACTCGGCAATATTTTTTTAATAGTTCTACTGGAATAATCTAATTACTTCCATAAGAAAAATTTAATGATTTTTGGCGAGCTTAACTTTACTGACATTAGGGCGGTAGGAAGTGGTCAGTGAGCTCTGGGACAAAAAAAATAATGTCTCCCCGCGACAGGAGCATCCATATCTCATATTTAAAGACGCGACCCTACGCTCGCAATAAAATGTTTTTCAACTTTGTTTTCTGGTACGGTCTAACGTAGATACATACATGAATAAATCATCCTCGTTTGAAATTTTCTCCCTGGGGCCATTAGTGATGTAAGTTTTTAAATATATTTCTATGCCGTCGCGTTTCCCCTTCGATTTCAGTGCAATTTTGGTGAGAGTTGACCTTTTTTCTTGTATTTATCCTACGATTTTTAATGTGGCCATTGAACTCTTTCCCAATATTTTTATACGAAATTAATTTGGAGACAAAACATATCGCTTTTGTGATCACTTTTTATGATCGCGTTGTCTTATATTTGGCTTCGTATTTCTTAATTAGCCACTAATTGTGCTGTACGAAATCGAATATGTGATGTGAAGAACAACAACAAACAAAGAAAAAATTTAATAAAAAAATACAACAATAAAGCCACAGACATTAATTTCAGCGCTCATAAAATCTAAGCAACTTTCGCCGTTGCAAGCGAAACGCGACCACACTTAGCGCAATGCAACAACAATAGCACTGCTCTTGCAACTATTTATTTTAGTCTTTGTGTTGCTGCATTTGTAGTGTTTTTGATATTTACCAATTGCAGCTGCTGCCATTTCGCCACTGCTATTAAAATTGATTTTTCCCAATCGATTCCCTTTTGCAAGGCAATAAGGCAGCGCCTGCAGCCTGCAGCCCCGCCTGCAACAAAACACCACACCGTTGGTTGCTACGCGAGAGCAATGCAATGACTGCAGAAGTCAGCAACAGCAACAACAACAGCAACAGCATTGGTCATAAAATGCGATTTTCCCTTTCGCTGTTGCACAAAGAAAGCGACGAGCCACAGCGTCGAAAAATCGCACAATCGAAAAATGTTTGTTTACTTTGCTGATGTTGTTGCACTTATCTGCATGGCTGTTGCTGTCGTTGTTGTTGTTGTTGTTGTTACTACTAATGCTGTTCATAGCAGCCAATTTGTGACGTGATTGTGTGCGATTGCACAAAGCGTGCGCTCGTCGCAGCCAACACCAACAACAACAGCGCTCAACCAATCATCAAAATTGCGCTCTGGTGTTACTTACTTTTGCAGTGGCGATTGCTATGCAGAAAACTGCGCGCAATCTTTCGCAAGGAAAAGTCAAAATTTTCGCATTTAATACTATTTGTTTACCTAACATGAAAATGGAAATGTGTCGGCAGCTGTTGCTGTTGCTGCTGCTAATGTGGCTGTTGCATCGGCGGCGGGTGCAATGAGGGCCTTTTTGACGAGTGCCATTCGCTGGTTGTTGTTGTTGTTGTACATTGGTGGCGTGTTTGTTGCTTGTTGGTGGGCGATCATTATGTGCGCTGCAACAATTAGCTGTAATTTATTGCCAATTACGCGCATGCGCGGCCATTTGAAGTACATACACACACATACACACTTTGTGGATACTCGTACTAAGTATTTGAGCTGGCTGTTCGGAGTAACTGACCGACCGACCGACCGGACCGCCCGTCGGTGTTGGCCACCAACAAGATTAGGTCATTGCGGTCAGTCGTCGGCAGTTGAGGCTTGGCGTTGCACACATACAAATACATATATACATACATATGTATGTCAATGCTGTGTTGTGCAGCTTTATGCATGCCACTGCTTTTTGATAGATGTAGCTGCGCGATCAGCTTAGCTTGCCAAATACTCGAAATACTTTTTTGGTGAAAGTTTTTTCTGGCCATTTCATCGCTGTAAATGCGATATACTGATTTGACCGATTTTCACGCTAAATATGTGTACACTTATTTCATTTGCTGCCATTTATTTAAAAAGGAAAAAAAAGTTGGGAATTAAATTTTTTTTATTTTTTTTTTTAAATATTGAAATTCGTTGTGAAATGTGTGTGGTTTTGGTGAAGGTAGATAATTTTCTTTTAATAACATTCGAAGTTAGTTGACACTTCTGCTATTATTCTGCGTGTAAAACGATTTGGTTTTTGAAACAACTAACAGGGCAATTCTGGCCATTCTCATTCAACTCATCATATGGTGACTTTGTAGTCATTCGACAGACAAATCTCTTTCGCAATTCTGGCAACAATCTTGAAAGCTCTTTACTGTTTTCGAAAGACTAATTTAAAAAAACGTATATATTTTTCTTTTTAAAACAATAAAAAGCAATAAAAACAAGAAAATTTAATTTAGAAAAGACAAAAAACAATATGAAAATAAAGCAAAAATAAATAAAAAATGTTGTTTAACTCCAGTGGTATATTGTCTATATTCACGAATGTATTTATTTAAAAAAACTCGCAATTCACTTATTCGCGTTATTATTAGTTCACAATATAAATTCAAAATAAAGCAAAAATTAAACGATTTAATGTAACCGCAGAGATATACATATATTGTTTTTAATAAGCAAAAAAAAAACCAATCGGAGATAAGTAGGGATGGGATGTGTGTGTCGAATCGGAAAAGGCAGTCCTAAAGGCCCCTACACACGATACAGCTGTTTGGCTAAAAGGGATTTAGCCATCCTGGGCCGCCATGCACTTGTGCAGTCCTTAAAAAACGTTTCGGAGATCCGACAAGGATCGGATCGCAGAGGCGAGTAGGGATCTCGCCCTTTCCTTTTGATAGCGCGCCGTCTCGATGCCTCGGTTTGTATGTCGGAAGCCAACACTTCGTTTACGAGAAGGAGTTCGGGCGAACCGTACGGAGCGTCGCTGTGCTGATGTGTTCCGGTCTTGTGTCGACCGCTGTGGCGTACGACTCTTTTTCGTGTTCAAGGGCTTCTACTAGCACGCCGAGATTGGCGGTTCAATTGCGACAGTAGCCATGTGCGCGTACCACGTCGTCGCGTTGCCCGGGATTCATAGCCTTGAAGCCTTTGCAAAACCGCAGTGCGTGTTGGCGATGGCAGATCTGACAGCGGGTGACCTCGGCGTCGGACATGTTAACTGTAAATAGAAAGGGCTTTAGTGTTGGTATATGATGAGTTGAAAGCAAAGTGATTGTATAGGGATAATAAAGGGATTTATTAGTTACGAGGACGGCAAAACACACAACTTCACAATCGGACGTGTAAGTACGCCCGACTGCGTGCGGACATCTGCGACCCGGACATAGCTATCGGGTCCGCGATGAATTTTAATGATGCGTCCTAACCGCCATTCGTGCGGGGGTAGCGGCTCGTCCTTGATAACCACCATTTGACCTTCTTCGATCTCCTTCTGCGGATGTTGCCATTTATAGCGCTTGTGGAGCTCCTTAAGATATTCATCCTTCCATCTACGGCTAAACTGATGATGTAAAGCCTTCAGCTTTTCCCAGCGGTTGACCAGTGAGATGTTTTCCGCGTCGGGTTCGGGAATCGCCGTGAGTGGAGCGCCTCTCAGAAAGTGACCTGGGGTGAGAGCTAAAATATCATTAGGATCATGTGATAGGGGAGATAAAGGTCGGGAATTCAGAACTGCCTCAATACGGGTTAGAAGCGTGGAGAACTCTTCGAAATTGAATTTATGGTTGCCAGCTATCTTTTTGGGTTTTGAAGCTTTTGACAGCTGACTCCCAAAGGCCGCCCATATGGGGGGCACCTGGGGGGATGAATACCCAGTCAACTCCTTGCGGGGAATAATTTGATAGAATGTCCTTGGAAACTTCTTTCGAAAACTCCAGGAATTCTCTGCTGAGCGCTCGGTGTGCTCCAACGAAGGTTGTGCCGTTGTCGGACATAATCTTACGAGGCAGACCCCTTCGGCCGACGAATCTTGCGAAAGCTGCGCGAAATGCTTCTGTTGTGAGATTAGAGCACAATTCTAGATGCACAGCCTTGGTCGAGAAGCAAACAAAAACCGCGACATAACCTTTGAGAAAGGTTGCCGTTCTGAGCTGAGACGCTTTAATCTGAAATGGACCAGCGAAGTCTACACCAGTTGTCGAGAAAGGGGTGGACAAACTACAGCGTTCTGGGGGAAGCGCAGCCATGATTTGAGACTGAGCCCGCTGTTTATGAATCGCACAGACCTTGCAGAGGTGGATACATTTCTTAATCTGCGGCTTCAGCCGGGGAATGTAAAACTCTTGGCGGGCCATGCGAAACATTAGCCTTTGTTCTGCATGCAGAAGTAGTTTGTGGAGGAAAGTCAGATACAAGCAACAAAATCGGGACTTTTCGGGCACAATTACGGGGTGGCGTTCATTATAACTGAGCCCGGATTGGGATAATCGTCCGTTTACCCTCAAGAGACCTTCTTTATCGAGAGAAGGGTTGAGAGTTAAGAGAGAGCTTTTCTTTGACAAGGGCTTTCTCGCGGATAGTGCGCGTGGGTAATATCGTGATTGTGCCAACGAAAGGAGCCTCGTTTTGATAAACTGAATTTCGACCTGAGAGAGGGAATTTGTTGAGATACAGGGAGTATTTCTTCTTTTCGCGAGCCCATGGTTGAGGAACCGAAATACGTAAGCAAGCACGCGCAACGCATGGGGAAAAGATGAAAACCGTTCGAGCACATCGGCTGGCTCTTCTATAGCGAGATTGACAGCTATGATTCTTTGCTCGGGAGGCAAAATTGTCGAAACGGTAGGTTTTGGCCAGGCTTCTTCGTGGTCCATAATATAATATCTAACCATTGCAAGAAAATTAAGTAAGAAAAAAATTATTAAACAAGAAAAAATACATAAAATAAGTTTCCAAAAATTAAATTATGACTGTTAGGTGTTTTTAATTAGAACTTTACGGAATCTTTTCAGATGTTTTTTTAGAATTTTTCAAGAATGTTTCGGCAGTTTTTTTTTTGTCTTGTATTTCAAAACTGTTCGGATTTTTTTTCTGTTTTTTTTAAGAATATTTTTGGCTTACCTCTCAGGCTTTATCTTGGGGATTTTTTAAAATGTTGTGGCCTTTTTTTGAGAGTCTTAAGAGTATTTTATAAGACTTCTGAGTGTTTTCTTACTGGGCTGGTTTTCGAAGTGTTTCGAAACTTTCCGAACTTCGTGACCTTTCACATTTAAGATTTTTCTGGCTACACTTCCAGACGGCTGGGGACTTTTGCAGGGCTTTTCACAATTTTTAAGGCTTAATGCGATTTTGACGGAACTTCTGGGTAATTTTTATGAACTTTTGAGAATTTTAAATATTTTTGTTGTAACAACTAGGAATTTGCTTAATTATTTTTTTTAGATTTTTCTTAAAAAATACTTTCATAAAAAATATTTCTTATTCTGTGACAACGTGAAGTGAAAACATTTTTCATCACTTCACATAAAATCACGATTCTGCTTACAAACGAAAATAAATTTATTTGCCAAAAAGTTTTCACTGTGAAAGTTTTTTTTTTAATTTTGTGGCTGTGAAAATGTTATACTGGGCGTTTTGCTTAAAAGCATAACCTTTTCATAAATAATATCATTATTTTTTTCTCACAATAATTTACCAAATAAATATTTGTTAGATTTTCATCATAAAATGAAGTGATGAAGTTGAAAAATACAGTTTTCACTCAGTTGGAATTTTTCATTTGCACTTCACCAATTCATAGAACGAGAATTGCCTTCCTGGTTCGTTTGAAAGGCAAACTATAAATTTTCGCTTAATTTACATATGTATATATTTTCTCAGTTTAAAAAGGTGGTAACTCAGAAAAACAATATTTTGCTATAGAATTTCCATTTTTATGCAATAAAATTAATTTACTTTTTTGTCAAATGCATTCCAATACTTTTGAACACCCAAGGACCACATAAGTATTTTATTAAAACTTTTTAGACTCCAGCCCAAGCTTTTCCTTTATGAAAATTGATTAATCAAGTAATCCAAGGTTCTTCAATTTTATCTGTTGATGACCCTAGAAATAGACGCCTTAAGAAAGTGCCCTTCGACGTCACTAGTAAACCGATTTTTACTCCAGCAAATGACAAAGCAGAAAAGTGATAAGATGCACGTACATAACAAAAAACCAAAAACATTGCTCAAAGTAAATGCTGCCCATTTTTAAAGAGAGCAAAAAATAAAACCAAAAAGATTCGAATTATCGCTGTTGCACATAGCGAATGAAAATGTTGCAAGCGTATGTTGCAGCAGTTAGTTTTCACTTTATTCAACTGTCAGTCACAACACCGCAAAGCGTTACAACTACTGAATGCCGCTCAACGAGCTGACATTTTGCAGGGCATCCCCCTCTCCCCTTCACCAGTGTGAAGAGCAATTGTTTGGCATTCAGTCGGCCGCAGCAACCGCTTTTTAAACACATACACACTTACTACACACATGCATTTAGAGTTGTATGTGTAGAAAAAAAAAGTCATGAGCTCATTTGCTGCTTTTCATGTCCAACCATTTGCCATCTTTTCGTCGATTAGTCTATCAGTCAGTTTGTGTATGTATGTATGTAGTTTTAGCGGCAACTCGACTGTCAGTTTTTCAACTCTGCACACACGTCCATGCGCTGCGTTATTTTGCTGTTGTTGTTTACCATGAAGTGTGCACACACACCGCAATGCTTAACCTACAAACTACATTTAATGGACAAAAAAGAAAAACGATAGAAATGGAACCATGCAAAACTTCAACTGTAAAAACATCTTTCACTCATCTTTTCACCATTTCAATGTTGTTTATTGGATTCGCATTTAATCAGGCATTTACATAAAAATTTACATACATATATACATACATATGTACATATAAAGAGAGATTAAATAGCGCAATATCTATGTGGTTTGCAAAGGCGAGTTGCCTCGTTTCCACCCGTTCCGGTTTAAAAGGATAGCATACAAGTGGTATCATAAAATCCAACATCAAGACGCACGCCACTAATTGGAGGAGAAACTCGGCCAAATACTTAGCAAAAGTGTAAGTGCCAGGGACCGAGAACAAAAGGTACGATCGAAACTAAATGTCGTTCTCGTAGTTTTGTTCCCAAGAACTCTTCAAAATCAAAGCCTAAATGAGAAGAAAACTGTCGAGAACTTTCTCAATGGGAATTATATAACAACAAACCCCAGTGGAACGTTCAAAAGAGCACAAAATTCGAACACTACTTTCGGGAACATTTCTAAAAGAACATAATGGGAACACAAGTCTCCGTAGCGTTCTGGCAAAGAACAAAACGGCAACAAAAGTCTAAGGAACTGTCTTTCAAAGAAATATTTGGGAGCTAAAGTCTCAGGAACTTTTTGACAGAGAATGAAACGGAAACAAATCGCCCTGAACTATTCGCGAAGAAAGAAAGTGCGAACAAAATTTTTCTCATTATGCAAATAAAGTCAAGGAGAGACTTAAGACATGAAATTTTCTTGCACAGAAAATGAAAAATTATTCCATAAATGGACTGTTCACCCTAATGATAATCGAGCAGGAAGATTAATTGATACAGCTTTCCTATGGCTTAGAATTAACAATCGTGGTTTTCACTGAAACGACTTTTCATCCCAACACGCAGATACCCCTCGCATTAGTTCCCCCAACTCGTTTTGTTCTCTAGAACGATCCCCAGACGTTTGGTCTTATTTGATCCTTCTTGAAAACGTTCTAGGGACTTTCATTCTCATTTTGTTCTCATTGGAAACGTTCCCGAAAGTTTCGTTCTCATTATGTTCTTCTTGAGAACGTTCCCGAGAGTTTTGTTTGCATTTTGTTCTTTATGGTAATGTTTCCGAACCTTTTGTTTCCGTTCAAACTGCTCTCAATACTTTTTCTCCCATTTGGATCTTTTGTGGGAACATTCCTGACAATACATTTTGTTCTTGGGCAGAACTAAGCCAATACTGGCATAAGGTCCATGAGACGTATTGAAGACATTTCCAGATAGGAGGGAAACTAATTAAGTCAGGAAAAGGATATAATTGGCGCTTTTAAAATATTGAAGCCTTCTATTGATCATTGAATAAATTTAAATGGAAAGTTAGCATCTACGGCTATTCAAAGAGTTCTTTACAAACTCGTTTTTATAAGTTCACTGTAAGTTGCTTCCTATGATTTTCGTAATCAATTTCCAATCAAAAAAATTTGACAATCTTAGCTGCCTTCACACCCATTTCGGTAGGCTTGGTAAACTGCTAGTTGCCAATTGGTAATTTTATCAACTTTGAACGTCTTTTTGATACTACTTTTGTAAGTCTGATAAATTGTGTTCATAGACAGCTGATTCGTAGCTTTTTTCATTTTTTCTTCTTACTTTTCGCTATAATTGTCCAAGCGATTTGGCCGAGTTCAACAAAGCACACCAGTCGTTTTGTGTCACCTGACGCCAATTGGAAATGCGAAGTCCTTCTAAACTCGGTTTTTCCATCGCTGTGGGGGTCCCCTCTTCTTCTGCTACCACCAGCGGGTTTCGTGTTCAATACTTTCCGAGCTGAAGCATCGGAGTCCATTCGAACGACATGGCCAAAGTAACGAAGCCGCTGTATTTAAAATTCGCTGCACTTATGTCCATGTCGTTGTAAAGCTCCTACAGCTCATTGTTCCATCGCCTGTGGTACTCGACGTCGCCAATGCGTAAAGGCTCGTAAATATTCCGCAAAATCTTTCGCTGGATGTTGTCATTGTCCATGCTTCGTACGTAAGAAAATGGTCACTGAGCGGTTCAGTTCTGCAGCTGTTATTATCTTCTCCAATATCAGATTAAAGAAATCACATGAAAGGAAATCGGCCTGCCTGAAACGCCGTTTGGTGGCGTAAAGCACGCAGAGGTCTTTCCCAGTTCTAGCTCGGTCGCCTTTCTTGTGTTGTAAATTCCACTCATCGGGTATGCGTCCACCTTAGAAGCTCCTCGAAGCCGAACTTGAATAGCTCAGCTGGCAGGCTGCCGTATCTCGCCATAGTCAGCCGGTGGAACATCGACTCCGTCATCATCGACTGGGGGCTCGGGTTCATCTTCTAAACAACTTTCTGTGATGCTACAATTCCGTAGGGTGGAAAGTTGTTCCCTCTCATAATTTAAATTTTGGTTTAGGGACGATCGGACTTTGAAGCGAATTCAGTGGCAAAGTACGGACTTGGTCAGAAAAAGATTTTTAAAGCAACTGAAGCGTTGAACCTATGAATCCAAGAAGTTCGTTTAGCCTTTAAAACTATATCGCGCAGTCAGGATAAGCAACCTTTTTCTTGAACTAATTTCAGGTACAAAATATATATTTCATGTCGCAGTGTCCTTTGTTCTGCCAAAATCACTTTTTACAAACATATCTTTTTATATAATATATATATATATGTACATACTAGTTTACATTGAATAATTTGCAGTAATTTTTCACAATTTGCACAATTTTGCACTTAATTGTTTTATTTTTTTTTTGTCGTTTGGTTCATACATAGATCTGCAACAATAGTTATACACACAAAACACAACAACAACAAGTACCAATTCGGTTTCTACTTAAATGAGGCTGATAGTAGCCAGTCATCTCAAACTGGTGTTGTTGTTGTTGTTGTTGCCATTGCAGTTGTTGTTGTTGTTGTTGTAAAAGCCTCCTCTATTGTGTATTGTTATTGCTAACTGCTTGTTGGCTTTTAAGTATTGTATTGCAATGACGCGTTGATGAAATGTTGCCAATGTTAAAACTCCACCGGTGATTGTTAGATTTTTGTAGTAGGTAAATTTGTGTTGCAAAAATCCGCTGCAACGGCGAATCGCCGCCGCGCATAGAATGAGCATAAAAACAGATAAAATAATTTGCCAAATTACGGCTACAATGTGCGCTACATATTTAGTATTGTTGCATTGGTGGTGGAGGCAGAGGTGGCGGCGGTATTGGCGGTAATGGTGGTGGTCTCTGCCGCAGCAGCCAATTGCGCAGTCGCGCGTTAGCCAAGTTGCTGCATTTTTTATTGTTGTTTGCATGTTTTTATTGTTGTTTTTGTGCCATTCATTTGGATTTACTAGATTTTGTGGCTTATGGTCGTTGACTGTTGCAATTGTTTTTTTTTATGTTTTTTTTTGGTGGTTGTGCTGCCAATTGTTGCTGTTGTAACTACTGTTGCTTGTGTTTTACTTACTTTACTGTTCGTTGACTGCATACTGTAATACAATTTGACTTGCAACTTGTAAGTTGCTCTTTGGTAAATGAGACGCGGTTCATGGGCGTTCCAATCGGTCAGACAGTAATTTGTTGAGTGAGTGTGTGTGTGTTTTTTTATAGGTGAGTACATTTTTGTATTTATGAAAATTTTAAATGTTTAGAAATAGGCATAGTTATAAACGAGATTGTAAAGTCTAACAGTTATTATATATTGGCAAGAGGTTTTCATTCAACTTTTTTGACTAAACTAAAACTAAAACGACCCCATTAAAAGTCGAAATTATTAATTTTATCTAATATAGAAAGAAAGGGCCGGCCCAAAGTGGTTCAGCCCCATGCATTTTTTGGAGAAAATAAGAAGGAGTAGGCGTAGGGCTTACATTTTTCGTATGTAACCTCGAAAGACAAAAATTAAGAAAAAAAGAAAAATGGGTGTGATGGGCATGTGCAAGTAAGTAATTTTCGTCCTTTCCATGCCTCAAAAATAGCTTAAATCATGCTTTATTTTTAGCACTTTTTCATTATTATTATTTAACATGCATTGATATTAGGCCTAGGGCAGCGGCAGATACAGACCTTTTTGGGAGGTGTTTTGCGGGAAGTTGTGCCCCTTATTCTTATTACTACTTTAAACGAGTAATTCTTGTATATATATATGTATGTATATATATATATTAGTGTGGTCCTTAAAATCAAATGAACGATTTTTTTCAGTTACATCTCCTCAATCGGTAATACCACGGTCACAGATATCACATATAAAATTTTTCGATACTTTCATAGTCGAAGATATAAATTTTGGTCCCGATTTGAGTCGGTTAAGGTGTGTAGAAAACGGTTCAAAGGCCAGATGCCTCTATGGACTCAAACAAAATTAAAAATATTTTTTTCATCTAATACCCAAAATCGACACCACTAAAGTCGAGGATATCACATATAAATTTTGATCCAGATTGGAGTCGGTAAAGACGTCTTCATAGGGTTATCTGAACTTTGACCCCTGTGCGAAACACCTTAACCCCGCCTTTTATCGGGACCAAAATTTATATGTGATATCTTCGACAATAGTGGCATCGACGTAGGGATTGAGGCTTAGGAAATCTGATGTAAAAATTTGCTTCCTACATTTAAGGACCACCCTAATATATACACATACATATATCCAAAGTTTTCTCAGAAACAGCGATTTTGATGCAATTGATGTATTCAGATAACGTTTTGCATTACAAGGTTATCTGTATTGATGTTATCTCCGAAAATGTTCGTATAGGGTTGCCACCCATTTGTAGTTAGTTACAAATAAAATAAAAAATCGTAATATGAGTAGCAAATGAACATTATTAAAGAAAAACCCCAATTCATAAATATTTTTGAATAGGGTTGCCACATATTTCCCATCCAAAATTTCAGTAGATTGCGTCTGTATGGCCCTTTCGATTTTATAATAATCATTATTTGTGATCGAAAAAATAAAAATCAAGTAAGAGTTATTTCGGTTGAGCGAAAAATTAGACCCAATAACAATTATTATTTTTAAACAAAAAAATTAAAATCACAAAATAACGATTAAATGCGGATTTAAATTATTTTACTCATAATGATTACCATCCCTGCTTTTTTCTAAAGAACCATTTTTCTAAACCCATATTACTGAACTATTATTCTTCGATTTGAGGGGAGTTTCAACAAAATAGATTATGCTCACCCGAATACCATAGATTTACTCGAACAACTTTCTAGCTCTTGAATTGTTTGCTTTGAACAGAAACTCTGCGTAATCCCGTAATTCATACAACTTACCACTGTTCCATCATTCAAATGGATTTTCCGTTTGAACTCAAAACGAGTATTGAGTTTTTATTCATTTTCCTGTCAAGGTTTAGCTGAAGCTCTGCGACCTTAGAAACTCAGATACATAAATTGACTTGGAAATACTTCATGTGTAAAAACCACAGACGATTTTTTTGTTTTATACATACATACATACGTATGAACATATATACGTACTAAAGATGTAAATGTTAAGAAATACATAACTAGCTTTCATCTATTAACAACTTTTTAAGTAACGGTTCATTTTCGTATATCGTAAGAGCTTCTCCAAAATAGGCAACCAAAAAAAATAATTAACTTTTGTTCCGCTTTGTTACTACGGTCAATTATCAAGCGCGGCATAAAAGTAAAAGAAAATACGTGCATATCTAAAGAATACCTACTGATGATGTATGTATGTATTTATAACAAAAACTGAAGTTCACCAGATGAGATCAACTTCCGCTGACAACCTGTAGAGATATGCAGCAGTGTGTATGCTTAATATTGCTCTTGAAGTTAGTTGTAATTGCTTTATGTATTGTTGCATACAAGTGTATAAAACTTTATACACACATACATAATATACACTTAGTTCAAAGCTTAGTTGTTGGTACATTGTCGAGAAGTAAAAAAGTATGAACCTTCAGATATTACTGAAGCTTTAGTTATATATAAGTAACTTCTGCATTTTTGTTGTTGCTTTTGATTGTTGTTTGTTACTTGAATGCTGCTTAGATACTCGTAGTATACCTTCGTAACTGTAAATGTGACAGAATTTTTTTTTTAATGTGTTTCGGATTTTTTCTTTACAAAGTATTTTTAAAATTTTTTGTATCAAAAAAATGCGAGAAAAAAATGTCCAAAAATAAACGACAAATCCTACGTACTTCAATCAAGCACTTTCTTATACCAAAATTTTAAACAAGACCACAAAACTGCATACTCAAAAATTCTAAAAAATCTGATTAAAAAGTTTAAAATTTGCATGAAAATTTACCGAATTTTACTGAGTTTAGCACAAAGTTTAGAAGTTATATTTTTATATTTCTTTTCGTAGTATGAACCCTTGCCGCCTCAGTGGGCAAAAATTCGTTGTCTGCAATGTGAACGTGTTTGATATTTTTGCAAAGATAATTTATTCACTAAAAAAATCAAATAGAAATTTCCCTATAACAAAAAAAAAGAAAAAATATGCCGCCAGGAAGCCACTAAAATCGACAAATTTTATACTTAGAATATTAATATGAGCATAGCCATGCGTAAGCTCTTAACGGAAACAAAATTTGTTTGACATTTAATGTCAAAAATACATTCTTTGAAATAAAATGTTGGTTTGATTTTTTTTATTTACATATAGATAGTAGAGAGCTACAGGATTAAAAATTTTGGAACAAAATTAAACCCAGAGTGTCCCTGCAGTAGTTCGGGAAAACAATTTTTTTAATAAAATTTAAAAGTAGTAAATTTTAATGGAATTAATAAAAAATATATGTAAAAATCTGTTATTTTTTTATTTGGTTAAATGGTATGGGTTTATAGCAGTATTGGCAAAATGTTAATCTGATTAAGGATTAAAAATTAATGATTAAAATGTTAATCGCGATTAACAATTAAAATTAATTAATCGTAATCATCTGTACGATTAATGATTACATTTATTTTAATCGTTAATCGTCGGTTGTGATTACGATTAACTAATTTTAATCATTAATCGTTAATCCAATTAAAAATACAATCTGATTAAGTGCTCTAGTTTGTCCGAATTGGAAACCAAACAAGAGTTATAGTTATTCTTTTGTATTTCACGCTTATAAAAACACGTAATATTCAAAAAAAAAAAAATTATTATTTTTATTAGTAATAAATAAACAGGGAATTTTTACAACCCATCGCACATGTGCAGAGGGATATTAAAACCTAGTTTACAGAACGTCTGATGGAATAGATTTCAATGAAAACGCACACCAAATTGCTTAGACTGATGAGGAAAACCGACTTAGTCATACCCGATTAACTGGCCTTGTGTTCACTGGAAAATTCCAGCGTAAATTAATTAATCACCAAACCCACTTAATCAAATTAAAAGTTAATGATTAAGAATTAAATTTTTTTAATCGCGGTTAAGATAAGCTGCTTAATCAGATTAAAATTAATCATGATTAACTCTAATGGGATTGAATTCAATCGAATTTACTAATTGATTAAAAAATCAATCGATTAGTGCCAACACTGGTTTATAGCTTTCGAAAGAAGAAATAAAAACCTGCTTATTTTTTGCACTTTCTGAAGCAATGCGTTTCCTGCTAATGCATAAAATCAGTTTTTCATTTTTTGTCAGTGCCATCAGATCTGCACGACTCGTTCTATTTTCAATAGAGGTTTATTTTTTTTAAAGGGTTGCCACCTGTTAAAAAATTAAATTAAAATTTTTTAATAAGTTAAATAAGTCATTAAGAGATGGTTATCAATAGAAATGTATATGAAAAGAATTTATTTCTTAACTAAATGTAGAAAAAATAAATGTTAAAAAATCAAATTCCATTGGAGTTAAAGGAATTGAAATATATAGGTATCACCATATGGGAGTCAGACGAAAGAGGTTCAAGAAAGTTTTAGCTTGCAAATATTATGGAGAGGGTTGCCACCTATTGGTAAAGTAAAATTTAGTCAAACTAAAATAACAATTGTACCAAACCTAAGGTTTACGACATCGTATTAGTTATTTTATTACAAATACATACATTGTCAATCAGTGATTTATTCTGATTACATTCCTTTTAAACTACTGGACTCCCAAATTAACTCCGAAATGTTTTTACTCTTCATTTATTTCTTGCTTAATATGAAAAAGTTTTTCTTTTGTCTGATGCGCATATTGATATTAATATTTCAGTTACCTGACTCCCTTAATTAAAGTGAATTTAATTTTATAAACATGTGGCAACCCTTCTACGTGTCGTTTAAAAGTAAAGCATTTTCAAAACCATTTCAATTGATAACAATATTGTAATATCTAGTTCATTTAAATAATTGAAAAATTAAAAATCCATAATTCTATTTTTGCCCACATTTCTTATGGAAGGGAAGCACTGTGCGGCGCCGCTTTTTGTGCGTACACACCCTAATAGAAGATGTTCTAAGAATAAAACATAAATCGTCATCCAGCATTAAACCATATTTGGGGGTCTTGCGTATATGTATGTCTTCGACTAGGCTAAAAATAATAAAATCTAATAAAAAGCTCAATTATAATTTTCAAAAGTTCAATGAACCCTTTGGTAATCGTAGGAATAATCTGTCCGAAACCTTCTAACGTGCACTTGGAAAGTACTGAGGAAGCAGTTAATAGATTCTAGACGTTTAGACTAATGTCCGCCCCAAACGGAGCTTTGCTAAACTCAGTATAAGCCTACCTAAGCTCTCTGAAATTGCCAACCGATGAGGAGGTTTAAAGAGTTAGGAGCGCAATTCGGAAAGCCAGTGAATTTTTGAGTAAAAGATCTATTTTTCAGCAAAAAAAATATAAAAAATTTCTAAAAAACAGTTTTTTTTCTCAACCTGGTCTCCTTTTAGTTCGTTACATTTAGTCCAGCGTTTTTCCAATTTTCGCAATGTCAGTCTTCTCTATAACTCTTTCTCTTCTAACTCTCATCTCTATAGAGCCATTTCTTTGGGTTGGGAAACAAAGTATTCCTGAGGGCTAAATCTGGTGAATATGGTAGACGGGGCAGCAGTTCGAAGCCCAATTGATAGATTTTTTCTCGGTTGACTACACACGTGAGCGCGCATTGTCTTGATGGAACAGTAATTTTTTCTTGACCAAATGGGGTAATTATTGCTTTAAATTAATAGCTAATCAGTCAAAAATCTACAGGTAATATTCTCCAGTAATCTTTTTGCCCATCCATGTAATCCATGCGAATTACATCATGTGCATCTTAAAACACTTTGGCCATGACCTTGTTGGTCGAGAGACCCACCTTTGCTTTCTTTGGTGCACTTTTTTATTGCCCCTTGGTCTCGGGTAAGTTCAGGTGGATCCCTGTCTCGTCAACGGTTACGAAACTGTGCAAAAACCTGCTCTGGTTGCGGCTGAACATCGCCAAACATCCTTGGAAGTGGTCACACGGTTGCGTTTATGGTCGAGAGTAAGCAAACGCGCACCCATCGCCGGGATAGCTTTTTCATATCTTACAAAATGTGATGTACTCACTTTGTTGAGAGGGTAACAGCCTCAGCCACATCATACACTCTCATTCTCCGATCATCCAATATCATTCTAAAGATTTTATCGACAATTTCTGGTGTGACGACTTCTTTTGGCCGACCAGAACGTTCGGAGTTACTTGTGCTGGTACGACCATAACGGAACTCAGTAAAGCGCCTTTTAACGGTTGAAAATTTATGGTGCAGAACTCCTGTGGTATTTATGAAGCCTCTCCTTTATTTCGGTAATAGATGTTTTACACAAAAAATTCTGCTTAATCAGCACACGGAACTGAACGCAAAATGAGACTGAAGATGGCACAACGCCGAGACCGGCGGGGTCTCCAAACCAAATGTTACCAGAGATGATGGCAAATCATTCCACAGTACATCACACGAAATTCAATTTTTCATTTTCATTAAAATTTACAAGGTAGTCTACTTTCAATCGTTGTCAAATATAAACTAAGTAGCGCAGCTTGCTCAAAATTTTACAGTAGTATAGATATTAATCGATGCCAGTTGAAGAGAGCAGTATTGCATTTAAAGTTACTGCACAGGAAATTGAAAAAGTCAGTGTTTTTTTCAAATTTTCTCGTACATTCAAAACGACATCAAGACTTATTGAAACTATCAAATGTGATGGCAACGAAAGCGCTAATGTGGTCCCCAGCGTTTCTGAGGTCCGTTATGAGCGCGAGGGGACCTGAATACATTCACTGACTGTCAGGACACCGCAGTTTGGCTAGATGCGAACTTCAACAGCTACATATATACAGCAGGTTCTGCCGGCTCGCGGATGGCACTCCTACTAAGTTCGCTAATAGCTGTTCAAAAATAGCTGACCTTCGCCTGTTGGATTCCGTTTTCTTCGTTACAGTTCTCTTAGTTTCGCCTAAATAAAAGTCACTGCATACATATATTTTTTTTGTTAAAATAAAAACTTAAGACTAACATAATACACACTTCTTTCGTAAAGCTTCAACTCAAATTGCCTGCAAAATTTTAGTTGTTTTCGTTAAGTTTAGTGTGCTTATTTGTTTACCGCGTTGACACCGATGTCATTGCCAGTGAATGGCGTTGCGTCGTTATCGTCGCCGACTATGATATACAATACTGCAACTGAATATAACAACGTAA
The DNA here is from genome assembly GCF_013731165.1 of Rhagoletis pomonella. NCBI lineage: Eukaryota > Metazoa > Arthropoda > Insecta > Diptera > Tephritidae > Rhagoletis > Rhagoletis pomonella. Next base: position 19,083,827 of record NW_023458565.1, read on the forward strand.
ACAGCAACTAAAGTCACAAAAACAATCACTGATCGCATTAGTTTGGCATTGACGTGCATACATACGTACGTACGGTTGGCTGGGCGTTTTGCAGTTCTTTTTGTGGCTATTTTGTTATTTTGTAAGTTTTTGCTTAAATTCGCCAATACTCAAATAACCAACAGCATCAAAATAATATACATATAGCACTATACATATATTACTATCAGTTATTGCAAATAATAAAGCCGCACAAAAAAGCCATACAAACGTACATACATACTAGAGATGTTAATTTTTTCGCTTTTTACGATTCCGGGATTTTCGAGATATCGTTATCACAATGCCGGGATCCCCGGATCGGTCTCGGGTTTTAGACATTCATTACTTTTCAACAACTTAAAGCGAAAAAATTGCTTCTATATTGTTTGAGGAGCTCTCCTACCATAAAATAAATAATAAATGAATGGGTTTGAAACCTAATTTTTTATTTAAAATGGCGAATTTGTTTTTTCGCTCTAACGTCAGCGTTTATTTTAAAGGACTTTGTTATTTAAAAGATATGATTAATTCCAAAAATTATTTAAAAAGTGCAATGCAATGTAGAATAGAGGTGTGGGTGCCAAATGAAAGAGGGACCTTCTTTAGAATTAAAAAAAAAAAAAAAATTTTTTTTGGATGAACAAGGACGAATAGGTAATTTTTTTAGCTGATAAAGTTAGAAGCACGGAATTCGAGGATGTTATCGAGTTCTTATAAGTCCTTAACATATAATTTTTTCAAAAATAAATATTGCGAAATTTCGAGGATAAAATTTTAAAATGACATTTTCAATACTTACTCATCCTTATGCACCAAAAAATTGAATCTGTTTAAATTTTACAAAATTTCGTCTTTAATTTGGTACCTATATTCTTTCTCTAAGCACATTACACTGAATTTTTTTAAACATTTTTGAATTACGTACGTCAGAATGAAAAACTTAAAACGCAATTTTACTATATTTGGCCCATGGTTTCGTGAATCTATTGATTTTTGTGTGTAAAATTTACTATCCCACGAATATTAATTATGAAAAAAAAATAAAATATATAAATTATATATATAGCAGACTCTGGTCAAGAAAAGGAGTTTATATTATTGCCATCAAAGCAAATTACAAATCCCGAAAATCCCGTGATTATTCGCCAATACTCCCGGGATGTTCGTAACCTAAATACGGCCGGGATCCCGGGATTAACATTCCTAATACATACATATGAATATAGCAAATAACAAAACCTGCAATGGCAATATTTGCAAGCGTGGCTATAACGGCAACTATAATGGCCAACAATGGCACAGCGAATATTTTGGAGGTGATTGAAAAGTAATTGTGTGGCTGGTGGAGGCGTATTTTACCAAATATTGTTAATATATAGCAGCGCTTTTGTTGTTATTGTTGCTTATATTTTATTTTACTGGTTGTTTACCATGCAAGTATTGTTCGTCAATGTTTCGTCAGGTTATTGTTACAGCTAATAGTTTTTGTTGTTGTTGCTTCCGCTGTTAACGCCGCCTATTTGCATGTCCAACTTCTTTTTCAGATTTTTCTTCTTCTTATTTTTGCTACACTCATAGTATCAACCATAAACGTATTTGCTTATATGTATTTTTAGTTACCTTAATTTTCTGCTCTTTGTTTTTTTTTGTTTGCCTACACTCGAGGTCGTTTGCAGATGAATTGCCGATTGCATAAAACAATTCTATTACATATTAACTACTGCTGCTATGGTTAGTATTGAACGTTTTAACCTCTACTTGCAGAAGTCAATTATTTGTAATAAATATTTTGCATAGAGCGCATTTATGCAGAGCGCATTTAGCTAGCATTCGCCACAAGCGTTTTGGATGGTTCAAGTTCACATTGAGTTGGCTATATAAACTACTTTTATTGGCATGAAACAATTTGTAAAATATTTCGCACTTAGACTAATGTGCAATCAGATTTTAGCTGATTTTTATGATATTGAATTCTAGTTGAAACGACGAGGATAGCTTGTGGAGTCAGTGGATAAAAATGGATAAAGGAAAGGCGCTTCTCAAAAAGGACTAACAAAAGCAGCCGCCTTCCAGCCAGAGCTATAGTAGGGTAGGCTACGTTAGGTTGAAGTTGATAGGGCCCGTTGTGGTACGACAAGTGATCAACCTTGCGTAATGTGGCCGAGCAGCAAACCAGCAGCCAGAGAGATTTCTCCATTGCTCAACATAAGGAGAAGCTGCTCGATCTTTTCGCATCCATTTCCAGCCACTTATCTTTTACCTATACGTTGAGCTTGCACTTAGTGAGCGATCTGCATTTTTTGTACTGCGATAGTGGCTGATTTCTTGGCCCAAATACCACCACTGGCCTAGCCAGAACAGTACTGAGAGACATGTCCAATTGCACTTCTACAAGTTTAGAGGGCTCCTGGAGCTTTGCGCACACGCTCAACTGTTTTTTGTGCCTAGTTTAATTTCTTATCCGGTATGTGTCCCAGATATTTCACAGTTTTTTTTTTTGGTGGCAAATTCCGTATTCGCCATGGGACGTGACTTTGATCGAGGAACTTTGTAGCTTCTTCTTTTTCCGAGACCGGTATTTTTTACTTGGGTATTTAGCAACTCCTAAGTAACTATTTTTTTTTTAATTAAATATTTATACATCTCTAAATACCAAGTATTTGGGTATTTAGTACCCAAGCTGGTACTTTAAACACAAAAGTATTTAAGTATGCCCATCGTTGATATAAATTATGTCTTAAAAAAATTATGTAAGATAATTGAAAGTATTACGCAAGTCCGAAATCCAATTACCTCCACCCATTCCACAATGACTCATTTCGCTTATTATCAACAATTTCCACCACGTATTTAGTTACAACATACCTCTGCGATACATATAGTTACCACATTTTTTTACCTAATCAATTGCACGTCAATTTGAATGCAAAGCTAAGTATTTGTATATCGCGCCGAATGCAATGTTTTGGAGCGCCCATTTTACAAGGTATTTTCGCAATTTTTGTTTGTGACAGTTTATTTTACTTATGCGGCCTGTCAGCGTCAATGTGCGCAATCACATCAAATCAAATTGAAATCGATGCAAATTCGTAAATGTGAAAATACACAATATTCTCACTAATTAATTGTACATAAGTAAAAAAGAGTGGATACCAACAGCAGCAACAGTATACCCATGCAACAAAATTGTAGGTATGCGATTGCCAAAATAAATACGAGCATAAGTTGACAAACGCGCAGATAAAAGAGAAAAAATTAAATCAAACGATGGATTTCAGCCGAATGAAGCCCAACCCACCAAATAGGCAAACGAAGTAAAGTTATGCTTATACCCAATGTGAATATTTTGAAAATACAATTATGTATTTTTAAAAACTAAAAACAATTTTGTAAGTAAATTTTAGTAATGCAGCATGTCCACAAGGCATTAAGTGACAAAAATATTAATGTCAAAGTTTTAATGCCCAAAAATATTTATTTCATTACGTTGCGAAAAATAGCCATTTCATTAATTTCCACGTGGCGTTTTTTAAATGCCTCCAATTTTTTTGTGATTTCAATGCCTGGTGGATATTCGGCCTAACAAAAGTCCTTTTAATAGTGAATCGCTTAATCCATACCCTTTAACTTTTCTTTTTCCCTCGTTTCGCTTTTCCTTTATTTATGCTTCTCGTTCTCCTTTTCCCTCTGATAGTTCCTTATCTGTATACTAATCCTCTTTGGTATGCTTATTCTTACAACTATCATTATTTTTACATATCGCTAAACTTTAGTCTTGACTATATCTTCATTCGTATACTTATTTCTTTCTTATTCCTATCCTTGTCCTTATCCTAGTCTTTATCTCTATCCTTATCCTGTTCCATTTCCTTATCATTATCCTTATCCTTATTTTTATCCTTACCGTTATCCTTATGCTTATCAATATCCTTATCAATATCCTTATCCTTATTCTTATCCATATCCTCAACGTCATCCTTATCTTAGTCCTTATCCTTATCTTAGTCCTTATCCTTATCTTATTCCTTATCCTTATATCTACCCTTATTCTTATCTTATTGACATCCTTATCTTTATCCTTATCCTTACCTTTATTCGTATTCCTATTCTTATCCATATCCTCACCCTCATCCTAGTCCTAGTCCTTATCCGTATCCTTATCGTATGTTCTTGTCATTATACTTATCTTTATCCTTTTCTTATTCATATCCTTATCTTTATCCTTTTCCCTATCCCTACCCTTATCCCTACCCTTATCCTTATCCTAACCCGTACCCTTATTATTATCTCTATCCTTATCCTTATCCTTGTCCTAGTCATTATCCTTATCCTAGTATTTATCTTTATCCATATCCTTTTCCTTATCCGTATCCTTATCTTTACCCTTATCCTTATCCGTAGCCTAGTCCTTACACCTTACACCGTTTTCCTTATGCCCCATACTGTATCCTTATCTTTGGCGGTAGAATTATTCTTATCCTCATCCATATTCTTGTTATTACCCTTGTCTTTAAACTTTATGATATTCCTTATGTTTACCGTTATCTATTTTCTTTATCTTATCGTTGCCATAAAATATCGGCAAACTTACAAAACATATATACCTCTCTGCACTCATGCTTTGGGTATAACAAATAACGGACAATTTCCGAATCGATATCTATGCCACACAAACTCTTGTATACTTAATCGCTTAAATGCATAACAGTCGTGGCACGCCCCTAAGTGGGGGCTCGAAACGCTTACAACTTGACGGTTTAAGTGGCCAAACACTTCGTTTACACTTACAAATGTCTCTATGCCGCTGTGTATGTATGTATGTATGTATGTACGAGTGTGTAACTGGTAGGATTAGTCAGTGCTGCCAATTGTAGTTAGCTGCCGAGGGGAAGGGTCGCTCTGCAACGCTCTGCAACGCTTTGAGGCACACGCAATACACATGTAAGCCAAGACCTCGGGGACACTCATTACAAGCAATGAGTTCAAATCAATAAAATTGCACAACTTTTCGCAAAATGCAATCGATTTGAATTGAAAAAATAAATAAATAAACAATTTGCTGCCGCGCTGCGGTACACCAGCGTCATGAAGGCGACGGAGCGGACTGCAAATGAATCGACGGTTATTTGCCTATTTTTGGTTCGTAAAATAGAACAAAATCAAATGCGAATTGGAAATGAAAATAACCAGGACGGCAAGCAAGCGCCTGCTGTTGCTGTTCCCCGCTGCCTGCTGCTGCTGCTGCTGCTGTTAGCATTGTAATTGTTGCCAGCGGTGTGGCTGCTACTGCGGCCACCGCCCTGCTAATGCGTTGATTTTGCATTGTTTCTTTTTGACTGACGTAACACATTTTCACATACATACATACATATGTACAAGCGTACGCAGATATGCATGTACATATGTATGAATGCATTTCCATTTATTTGTGTTGTTGCAGCAGTGCTTAGCCACATTTGTTGCGTAGAGATTTTGTGTGCGTAAAGCAGCAACAAAAAAGGCAAACAATGTAAACAGTAAAACAAACGCCATTAAATTATGCACAGCAGCAGTCTCTGGCAGTGCAATTTAGTTAGCTGCAATGCAATTATTGGTGCTGGTGCCGCTGCCACACGCCACCAACAAACACCACCACCTCCACCACGCCAGCCAGCACTACACACTCGTTTTCCAGCACTCCAATTGCCGTCAACGTGGACGTAGCAGCAGCAGTTCGAATTCACTCTGCGATCAAATAGCCGATAAAAAGGCATACATATGTACATACATACATACATATGTACCTAAAAAGACAGATATGTCAATACTTTTCTAAAATTCAATTTTACAATAAAACTCCAGCGGCCGCCGCTGGGTGAATTGGAGGCATTTGCTAATATACAGTGGCGGGAAAATAAATAGGCACATGGCATTTAGCAAATTTTGTGAATTTTTCTTTTGCTTATTCAATGTTTATTATTTTTGAAGTGAAACATAGTACTTGGCGTCGGCGGGGAGTAAATTGGCAAAAGCAATGGAAATGGTTGTAATGGAAACAAGAGCTAATCAAAATTTAAAAAATTTCTCTCTTTCACCACTCGTGGTGAAAATTTATGGCAAGATATGTTATTTATTTTTTATTTGGTTTAGGTTTATTTGGTTAATTTAGTTTCCCTTAAATGTAAAATTTTATTGCTTTAAAAAGGAAAATATATATTTTTTCTCATTTCATTTTTAGGGTCTTATTTTATTATTTTTTCCTTTTTTAAGTAAATTTTTAGATTTTGTTTTAAAATAAAATTTTTTTTATCTTAAGTACTATTTTCTTCTTTTTTAATTTTTTTTTATACTTTGATTTAACTTAATTTAATTACTGCTATAAAAAATGTATATATATTTAATATAGATACATATATATTTTTTTAGTTTCATTTTATTTTAAAAACATTTTTTATTTTATGTACTTTGATACATTTTTATATACATTTTTTAATTCAGTGAAACTTTTAAAAAGCTTATTGCGAAAGGCGGACAGCATAACGCTAAGACCTTATCGTTAGCATATCTCTAAATTAGTCTTTCGAAAGACAGTAAAAAAGTAAAGAGCTTTCAAGATAGTTGCCAGAATTGACAATTTCCTTACGATTTTTCGAAAGACTGGGTGCATTCCAAAACGTCGAAATACAAAGCATCAGTCTCTTTTATTTTATTTTAAACCTCAGCATATTGTAATGCCAAATGTGAGAAACCACGGTTAGATGCCAGTTTCCAACTAAGTTGCGCAAGTTAGACTTTTTCTCCTAGTGCGGTTTAGAAATAAAAGAGAGTGATGCTTTGTATTTTGACATTTTAGAATGCAGGCACAGGGTCAGATGAATGACAGTTGGCAGAATCGCCCTGTAAATCACCATACCTTAATTCACCCTAACTGAATTCATCACACCCAAACTCATCACACCTCTCCCAAACTCACCTCACCTAAACAAGCTATAGCTTAACTCACCACACCTCACTCAAGCTCACCACATCTTAACTCACCACACCTAATTTCACCACATGACACGATATCACATAACTTAATATCACATAACATCTTATCGCTTCATTTCAGCTCACTTTTGTGATTCAGAATTTAAAAAAAAGGTTGGGTATGCAGTTTTTTAGTCCACTAAATTTTAGTAGAAAGCAGCTAGGACTTGCCGTTGATTTTTGAATTTTTTTTTTGCTGACAGTGTTTCGCATTTTCTTCGAAACAAAGTATGCTCAACATTTTTTCTTTTTTTTTTTTGATTCTAGAAAAGTTTGAAATTTTGTGTAAATTTTCTTAAATAGTTTTATAAAAAAAAAATAACAAACTTTAAATAGAGAAAAGAACTTGTTAAAACGTGGCGTCTCTATTCGTTTGCCCGCCACCGTACATAAGCAATGAACCTATTTACATATGGGTATGCAATGTAGCGAGTTGCGTTGCACATTTGCCGTGGCCAACAAGCGTCGATCGGTCATTGAATGCAAAATTCTAGACAAATTGTTGGCATTTACATGCTCGTACGCGCGTTTCGTTGCAGTTGCAGAGATGCTGGAATTTGATTTTTGATTGACATACAATAAAATTACCTACGCGCATTTTTGGTTCACTCGAAATGGCGCGCAGTTTTTAACGGAGTTTGGTAAAAATTTGCAAGGAATTTGATTTGAGTGATTTGATATTGATATTTCAATATATAGTACATACATGCATACATATGTACCTAAGTAGATATATCTACGTATACATACATATGTATAATGGCTACACGAAACTAATCCAGCGAATCAGCACGCTGCAATCATGGAGGGAATTTGCGGTGCAATTTTATTTAAATTATTCTGACAAAACCGAATTTGCAGAATTCTCCTAGATTTTTCCTTTTCACCCAGTGTTTTTAACACTTCGCACCCACGCATTACCGGCTCTTTGTTCTCTTTTCTTTTCTCTTAACCTTATAAAATCATTCAGAAAGCGCACTGTAGGTGGCATTTAGACCTGACTCAGCCAATCAGCTGAAGTTTCATCGAGGATTCTGAATTTTCCGACTTTTAGACAAAAGATACCATCCTAACATGAAGCACGATTTTGATGTCGTGTCAGGTGTATCTGTCATAAGAGCACGCCAATGACTCACAAAAGACATCTCTGATTGTATCCATCCTAATTTCTGTCGAAGCGTAGACTCAATTGAGAAAAATGTTGAAGAATCTTATTATGGCAACTTTGCATGCGGGGGTTTTCACACAGCACACGCTGAGCTGAATTGTCAACAAAAAGGCCGCTGGTTAGCGCAGGAATTTCTAATGCCTTCACTCTCAGATCTAACAAACACGAGGTAGCCCTTTCAAGTAAATTCACAAGCCTTACCCCTTTCAGGACCATGGGAAATATATTTCCCCCATATAAAATTTTTTTAAGTGTAATTTTTTAACCAAATTAAAATACTCTTTGGAGCAAAAAATATATTTAACCAAATTAAGGATATTTTGGAGAAAAAAAATTTGCGGTAAAAAATATTCGTTTGGGAAATATTATTTTTTGTATTATGATTTTTTGGACTTACAATTTTCGGTAAAAATATATGTTAAATATTTTTTATAAAAAAAAAACATTATGTAGAAAAAATAAATTTTTGGAAAAAACATCTACCGAATTAAAAAAATACAATAATTAAAAAGCTTAATTTTTTTCCAAAACAAGCAAATGGAAATTAATGAAAAATTTAGGAGATATTATTTTTTTACATTCAATTTTTTTTTTGATATCCGATTTTGATTAAATAAACCTTCGATCAACCGCAATTTACAATTGAAATCATTAGTTTTTTAATATATCCTTACGGTCGCGAGAGGGTTAAAGTTATTCGCAATGTCGAAAATGCAATGGGAGGACCAATAAAATCATTAGTATTAAAAAATTATTAAATAAACAATTTAAAAGTAGGGGTAAAATTAATCTCGACATAGAACAATCCTAGGAGGTGAGAGCATTACATTTCCGACTTTACTCTTTTTGGACCACCCTATTAAGCAAACGTTTACCACTAAGATTCTCATGCAAAGTTTCTTAAGCACTATATTGGAGTTTTCCATTAAAAAACGTTAAAACTTTACGTTTTTCCTAGTACAACTGAAATTTGTACAACTTCTGACATTAGAATACAATTGAAGGCAATAAAAACAAACCTTAACAAATATTAGAAAGGTGCTATTGTTGTCATGAACAAATTAGGAAAAAATTATGTTGTAAAAAATGGAATCACGTTCGCGCCATTATGGCGATTAAATGATTGAAAAGTGCAAGAATCAAATGTGAACATACTACAGCAAAGCGAGCAATACGAGATACTCTGGCGACATGTGTAGCCTAAATTGCAAGCATAATTTCACACATCTGTACTCGGCTGCAATATGCACATGTATGTATGTACGTACACTCAGAAAAAAGATTTTCCTTAAAACAAGAAATCAGTTTCCTTATTTTAGAGTTACTGATGTTTCTTTAATATTACGAAAAATTTACTCAATTTGAGAAGTTTATCCTTAATTCAGGTTCTTGCTAAGAAGAGAGCGTCATTTATTTGAGGAAGTAAATTTACTCGATATAATTAATAATTTTGTCAGTAAATGTAAACATGTCGGCTGTGGCGTTGCGTGAAGACTACTGCTTCTGGTTTTGAGATCGCAGGTTCGAGCCCGGTTGGAGGTATTTAGAGTAAGGTAAGTCAATTATTTCAATTCAAATATAAATTAAAAAACGTAAGATTAATTTCATATATGGAAAACCTAAATACTTAAATACCATAAAAAAAGGAACAGTCCAGCGCCTTCGTCTTGGTCTGCAGGCTGTATCGGAGATACAGCCGCTATATTTAAACGTAGAATACGTGGTATGGTTAAGAGCATATCCAAGTCAAAAACGAAATCACACACTAAGAAAAAAAGGGTTTTTCCAAAATTTTACAAATTTACATACTTCTAAGTGAAAAGAAATCAATGAGAATATAAGCGAAAGCCCTATATTTATTTTTATTTTATACCATTGTTTTTTTCTACAGCTTACTGAGATTTAAAGATTTGAAATTTTGAACAGAAAAGATATTTATTGAAAAAAATATCGATATAAAAATCGATAAAACTATCGATAACAAAATCGATAAATAATCTATATTAAAATCGATAACAAAATCGATTCAAGTGTCGATAACAAAATCGATAAAAATATCGATCATTATATCGATAAGT
>NW_023458565.1:19094111-19114088 GCF_013731165.1 Rhagoletis pomonella
TGTCGATAACAAAATCGATAAAAATATCGATCATTATATCGATAAGTGAAAATATCGATAGCAAAATAAATAACAAAATCGATCATTATATCGATAAGTTCTGAAAATATCGATAACAAAATCTATAAAAATATCGATAACAAAACCGTTAGCAAAATCGATAACAAAATCGATAAAAATATCGATAACAAAACCAATAAAAATATCGATAACAAAATCGATAAAAATATCGATAACAAAATCGATAATAAAATCGATAACAAAATCGATAATAAAAAGATAACAAAATCGATAAAAATATCGATCATTATATCGATAAGTTCCAAAAATATCGATAGCAAAATCAATAACAATATCGATAAAAATTTCGATAACAAAATCGATAAAAAAACCAACAAAATATCGATTATATCGATAAGTCCCGAGAATCCCTAAAATCCCGAAATAGTTCCGAGATTGAGTCTCTGTGCCTTTATCTATATCCTTTTCTCTACAACTACCTTTATTTTAATCTTTCTTCCTCTATCTTCATCTATACTTTTATCGGTATCCTCATCCGCATCTTTTTCTTTATATTTGTCTTTGTTTTTATATTTATGTTTATCATATTCTTCATATACATATTCCCCTTCACCTTTGCACTTATACATCAATTATATAAATAGGCAATCATGTTTCCTTTACACCCCTTTTACGGCTAAACTGTACTTCTAAGGTATAAACAATTATATATCATTAGAAAGGTATTTTGATGCTGATGTGCAGGCAATTTTTAAAATTTCAAATTAGTTTAAAATAGAGCGAAAAAATCAATTCAAAAGTCACACCAATGCCATACATGTACATGGTTGGGGCGGAAATGCCTCCTAAATGTATGCTTTAATATTGATAGTGAATTAAAGAAACGTGCTAAGCAGCAGTTTAGGAATAAGATGTATGTATGTATGTACATGAACAGATTAGCCTCAAACAAGGATGAGATAATTTTGAGTATGGAGAAGAAGAAAGGGATAAATACAGAAATTAAAATAAAAGTAAAGAAACCTAAATATAAAGACAAAGAGGAAGGAAAATTTAAATACCTAACCTAATAACAATGGTGGGGGTGAATATGTAAATGAAGAAAAGAATGGACATATTTAGATCAGGATAAAGGAAAGGATAAAGATGAAGAAGAAGATGAAGACCAAGACGAGGAAGAAGATGAAGATGAATATGAAGATAAGGATAAAGATAACTTATCTTAACTTAACCCCTTAACTTAACTTAACTCACCTCAACTCATCTCACCTCCGCTTAAAAACTTACTCCACCTGAGTTCGCTACACATTAATTCACCACACCTTAACTCCCCACACCTAAATCCACCACTACTTCACTCCCCAAAATAAGGCAATGTTTACCGTTGTTTTTACGACAGAAACCGAATTGGTTATTCACAAAAATGAATCTGTCGACAGGTTTGGAATTTTATCTTTGAAACGCCACACTTTTCTTTGAAATCGCTTCATTGGTTCTCGTGCAATAAGCGTTTTTGTGAAGCTCTAAAAATTACAACTACAACATTTGAACATAGCGCCCATACCTTAAGGTAAGACGTATTCTACGTCAATAAATGAGATACACTTTTTTTTAAATACAATTTAAAATATTACAATAAAAAAATAAACAAAAAAAAAAACTTAAAAAAATCTCGACTACCACTCTAGAACTTTGGTCTGTCGGCCATTGCAACCGTTTGAGTCTTTTCATGGGGGATGAAATGGCAAGTAAATTTTTCCAAAAAACTAAGGAATTGTGTTTTCCTTAAACTTAGTCAAATCTTTTACTCATATTAAGGCAGCCATGTTTTTGGAGCCATTTCAAGGTAATATTCCCTTAGAATAATATAATTTTTTTCTAGCATCACAGAATATTTTTTCTAAGTGTATATATTTACGTTTGTGCATTCGTGCACTAGCGAAAAGAAAAATATAAAGTTTAATACAAAAAAAATAGTGAAGCAGTTAGGCAGGTACCTACTCAGAATTTTAATTTAAGACCAAGACAATGTCAACTGACAGGCGGCTGGCAGGCAGCTAAAGGCTTTATGCTTGCAGTGAAGTGCCATTGTATGTGGCAGGCAATCAGTCAATGAAGCGCCCCGCCAAACGAACCGTACCGCTGCTGAAGTGATAGGTACCATAGTCGCAAATTATTGCAACATTAAGTCACGATTTTGAGTGCAATAACCAGGCAGTCGGAGCAATCCAAAAAAATCAAAAAATTCAACTCCAGAAATAGCTACATTGCTGGTACATACGAAATGTTATAAAGAGTTGCAGTTGCAGTTGTTGGTGTTGGTGTTGATGTTGATGGCAGAAAAATTCCCAAAATGAGACAGTCGTTCACACACACACACACACACAAACACATGCACTTATTGAGACACAAATCAATGCATTTGCCGCCACCGACTTGTGTTGCTGCTACGAGTAACTGCAGTAAATGCAATGTATAAGCTTGACGCCTGTCAGAGTGACAACTCCTTTGTTGCTAATAATATCTACTTGAAGTTGCAGTTGCAGATTGCTGTAGAATTGTGTTATGTTGCATGAACTTTTGCTGGCATTTTTGGGAATTTTCGGCCTTGTTCGTCTGTCTGTCTGTCTGTTCGCCATGCTGATTACAAGTGTAGCAACAATAAGTCACATGGCGGCAACAACACTAGCAACTACAGCCTTAAAGGCAGTGGCAACATATGCAAGACATGCCACATGCAAGTGCGCCACATATGTGCATGCATACAAACATACATACGTGTTTGTAGATATGTATGCTGGCAACAGCAATCAGCGCAGCGGCGCGGCCGTACTTTTGTCTGTGCAGCGGCGATTGTATTGTAATATGCCACCATGTTGCAGTGGTATACAGTTTATTACCAGCTAAGGCATGCAACAGAAATCTTAAATATATATCAGCGCGAACATTTACGAAAAAATCAAAATAAATTTTCGTTTATGAATTTGTTTTGCTTGCATTCGTAAATGATTGTGAGCGGTTGCCTTTAACAGCCGCCTCTGTTGTTGTTGTTGCTATGCTGTTGCAACTATGCCATGGATTTGATGGTGTTGAAGGCATTTGCGATTACTGCAACTGCGGTGTAAAATATCGGTCGCCGTCATATAAAACCGACGAATCGACGGACGAGCGAGCGGACAGCTGAAAAAAGTGAATGGGCTGTGCAGCGAGTACAACAAAAAAAAAAAAATGCGCTAGCGTGGCGGCAGTGGCGTTGATGGCGTTTAAGTCATTTGCGTTATGTGCCTTGTGCAATGCCTATCTGTATGCGCGCACAGTGGCTGCTGCGCAGGCGCACTTTTTCATAAAACACATAATCTATGCTGCTACTAAAGCCTGAGGCAATTGCCTAAAAGTGATTTTTTTTTGTTATATTTACTTTTGTTGTTTGTTAATTTTTTATTTGTGTATTTTATATCATTGACTCGAAACAAATTTAATTCCCACGTTGCTGTCGCTGCCGCGTAACGCTCATAATTTAATAAAATGTGTATGTCACTTAGCCAAGACAAATCGAAGCGAAAATACATATGAATGTATGTACATATGGTAACTTCGTAACACGTAAGTGTGTATGGCTCAAACATCGGGACGCCAAATTTTATTTTGAAATCCATTTTTAATTAGTGAAATTTGAGTTACAAATTCAATTTTAAAATTTCCGATTTAGTCGTACGACCCTTTTGGATAAAAGTATCGATAGTTTTACTGTTATCGATATCGTTTTCATTATCGATACAGATTACAGATTACTTTCTGGTTACTAGTTTTTAAGTATTCATATACAAAAAAGTTAAGATTTAAATCTGCTTTTGGCTCTTAAAATTGCCGGAAAGTCTCGAAAAATATACCGAAGAAATCCTGAAAAAGGCAGAGCAGTACAGAAAAAAAATAACAAATGACGAAATTCGAAATATGTCTAATAAATAAATAATAAAAAATAAACAAATAAAAAACTCTTAAGATTCCCTCCCACAAAATCTCGAAAACTGGAAAACGAAGAATCCTAAAATGTCCTGAAGTCAACCTCACGGAAAGTCGAGAGATAACCCCAAAGATTCACAAAAAATAACGAAAAAATAAACTAGAAGAGTTCTCAAAATATTCAGACAGCCCATAAAAAATCGCGAAAAACAAAATACGAATAATCCGGAAAAGTCGACAAAAGATCGCAAAGATTCATGAAAAATACAGAAAAGTAAAATGCAAACTTTACGGAAAAGTTCCGAGAAAATTCCGATAAATTCATCATATTCCGAGAAAATCGCGAAAATATTCAGCGACATCCCGAGGGCTTAAACACGAAGAATCCCGTTAGACTCGGGAAAATCCCTAAAGTTCGCAACAAATTTCGGAAACAAAATGCGCTGGATCTCGAAAGCTACAGAAAAAATTCCGAATGCCAAATTTCCATGAAATATATCGCAAAACGAAATACGAACAATCGTACAAAAATCGTAAAGGTTCATGAAAAATTCTGAAAAATAAAATACGAAGTGCATATTTATTTCGAAAAATCTCGAAAAATGCGGAGAAACCCTTAAAAAATGTGGAAGAATCCCGAGAGGTTCAGGAAGCTCCCGAGGTTTTAAGTCCGAAGATCCTCAAAGTAGTCGGAAAAATAAAAAGGGTTTCCAAAAATCCCGAAAACCAAAATACGAATAATCCTGAAAAAAAACGCAAAGGTTCATGAAAACTTCTGAGAAGTAAAATACGAAATATACCGAAAAGTCCATAAAAAATGCCGAGGAATTCGTAAACTAATTTGATGACATATCCCGAGGATTTAAACACGGAAAACCCCGATAGATCACGGAAAACTTCAAAAGTTCGCAAAAAACCTCGAAAAAACTGCAAGGATCATAAAATCTCGAAAACTTCGTGAAAAGTCCCGAGATTTTCATACACCATCTCGAAAGACAAAATAAGAAAAGTCGATAAAAAATTGCAGTGGCTCATGAAAAATGCTGAAAAGTAGAATTCCCTTAAAAAATGTTGAATTCCGAGAAAGTCCCGAAAATATTCAAAGGTTCGCAAAAAACTCTTGAACTCTTGAGAAATCTCGAAAACTAAAAGGCGAAATCCGAAAAATCTGGAAAAAATCCCCAAATTTCTTGGAAAAAATCTCGAAACACAATGAATTCCGAAAAGCCAAGAAAACATCACAAAGGTTTACGAAAAATACCGACAACTGAAACACGAAGAATTTCCAAAGGTCCTCAAAAACTCGGAAAAAATTCCCTCTAGCCAAACACGAAGATATTTTTTATAACCGTTAAAATGGAGACTGCGTTTTTATGACCGATTTGAGTCTTTCATTATACAAAAATTCAAATCTGGAAAAAACAAGAAATAACGATAAAAAATAGACCGGCCTCAAAGCTCAATAAAAATTTTTTAATATGTAAAAATTAAATTCATAAAATAACGATTAAATTTGATCGGAAAAATAGAAATAAATTTATCGGTTAAGATTTTTTATTATACAGATAACAACAGTTACGGGCCCTGATTTTTAATTATTTAAAAACTATTGGCAATAAACGCGTCGCTGCTAATATCACTGCTGCTTTGTTTCTCGTTGCTTATATTAAGATGGAAGAAATATGGTTTTGTAGAGAAAATAATAATCACTTTATCGATTGTTAAATTCAAGGACTGTTTTGTTTTTATGAAATATGTAGTTATGAGCACGAATTTTTGTTACCCATACGCCATGTTCCACGCGCTGCTTCAAGCTCAATAGAAAAAAGACCGGGTATAAATTGCGCGATGGAACATCGACCTGTGCTTCCTCATTTTGATGAGAACTTGTAGTTTACTTATGCCAAATTTGGTCTAGACATTGTAATTGCAAGAATTTTTTTGCCATTCAAAAAATGCGGCCTTGAGATATATTAAAATTCAAACAGATTTGTTTTAGTGGAAATACGTTCAGATGTTTTTCCAAAATCTACAATTTGGTAACTAGGCTACCGAAAGTGTTACGATCTATCACAAGTCAAACGTATTCACTTATATTGTTCACTTGGTTACTTTTCAACTTATTTACTTATTTGCAAACTTAAAGCATCAAATACTTAATACATACATACATACGCTAAGCACATTAATACGAATTTAAATGTCTTACATACCACCGTACATTTGCTTGCCAATATTTGACGCATTCATAGGCTCGTTAATACACGAATTTTAACTTGGTTGCATTTTTCAACTCTACCATCCATCGGGCGCTGCGCTGTATTTATTGTGCGATTACGCAAATCTCGCAGCTGGTCTGGTCGTTGACCATTCGAATGCGCTTGAATGGGTGATAGCAGTAACTCAACTCATGTGAATATGCCACATTCCAGCTGCGACTACCGCTGTTGCTGCCACTGCGATTGCTTGGCTGTCACTCGTCTTGCCACACTCTCTTAGCTATCTGTTGATGTGTCTATATGTCTATATGTCTGTCGGTCTGACCGTTTGTCTTACTGACTCGACTAACTATATCCATTAAATGTTAAGCATTTCTCTTTCCATTTGTTGTGGTTGTTTGCTGCCTAAAATAATTTAATAAATTGATTAATCGATTTTCAGCCTAAGCCGAATTGTGTTATATAAACAAACTATGGTGTATGGAACTATATATGTACGTATGTAAGTATGCACATTAGGGTGGTCCAACAAAAAAAGTAAAGTCGGAATTTTAATGCTCTCACCCTCTAGGATTGTTCTATATCGAAAAAATATACCCCTACTTTTTTACTAAAGACTTTTTATTCCTCTCCCATTGCATTATTTGGAGTTTTTGGCAGACCTATACAATAAAATTACTATAAAAAAAAAGATTAAATAAATAGTTGGGTATTATTATTGGGAGTTTTCTGAAGTGTAACAGAGTTTTACAATGAAAAAATATTGATTCTCAATAATTCTACACCATTTCTACGAAAAAAAAATTAATGGAAATTTTTGAACGCTTTGAGCGAGCTCTAATTTTTTTTTATTTCAAAATAAAAAATTTGGTTATACTTTTCCGACATAGAACAATCCTATGGGGTGAGAGCATAAAACTTCCGACTTTACGTATTTTTTTAACACCCTAATGTACATACGTAGTTTCACACACCATTGTTTGTTTATATTCTACAATTCGGCTAAGGCTGAAAATCGAGGGTGAGAGCATAAAAATTCAGACTTTACATTTTCCCAAATGCATTTTTAGACCACCCTAATGTACATACGTATGTATTTGCAAGTAGGTAAGTTAAGCGTTAAGTTTCTCAGCTGCTCTGTGAGTACATTTACTATGTAACACGCAAGAAATAGACATAAGTCTTTGTGTTTGAAATTATTTTATTTATATCTTGAATTGCATCTCAACTGAAATTAAATGTTGGCGGAGGTTCAATGGATATCAATTGCATACTAAAAATGAAAAATAAAAATACGTACATAATAATTACATTCTTGTATAATACCCGTAATAAGTGTAAATAAAATAAAGTAAAATAAAATAAAATAATCTGTGTGAAGTTTTCTAATATCTCATCGGTTGCGTCAGCAGGTAGCGAATATAGGAATCCCCGTAGATGTATAGGGTGGATATGGGATAAAATACTATGCGCAGACCAAAACAGAATATCAAACACGAAGACCTCTATCTCAGAGTGTGCGGCTATTCTTGGATCAGCTTCTGTATTTCATGTAAGAATCGCCTGCCAACATTTCTTCCAAGAGGTATAATATGTAAACATAGATAATAGACCGTATCAGAAAAAAAGTTCACCGTACACCCTCTAATCTGAAGAATTTTTACACGACAATTTCGAAGAAAAAAAATATTTTTTTGCCCAAAACTAAGAGGTTGTCTTTACATATATTTAACATATTATCGGCATTTACAGGCGAATCTTAAGGTATGACATATCGACGTTTTTGTTCCAAAGTCCATTGACCTCAAGTACCTCGCAATGTCAGAAAATTGGCTTGCAGCTTAACTGCTACCGATAAATGATGCTTACTCCCTCCCGGATCGCAATTTTAAAAAATAAAGTAAATGAAATCAAATTAAAAAAAATAAATAGATAAATAAAGATTACGACTTTTATTCAGGGTCCCGTTGTCAATATTTTTCATTCCTTCCTCGCAGGTTTTTTTTTCAGCACTTCTTCATGGGTGGGCTCGCTACAAATGAACATAATTCCATACATACAAACATACATATGTATGCATCCTCAAAGTGACTTCTCATTGTGCTTTCGTTTAGCTGATCGCATTAGACCACATATTTTTTATGATTACAAATACCTATACATATATGTGCATGTCGGTCGTTTGCTGGACGAATGCCATAGCTAGCCAATCAAAGAATTCAAAAAACAGGTTTACGATTTTTGGTCTGTAATTAACAGAAATAAATTCTGTTTGAACAGAAATAAATAGAAACTTAGAAATTTAATATGTAAATAAATACAAATGAGAAATTTAAGGAAAAGCTTAAAACAACCATAAACTTTAAAATTGGTTTTATCGAAAAGTTAATTATTTTATTGTTATAAATATGAGTTCTATCCAGATTTTTTTAATATTTTTGAATATAATACAATTTTGGTTTCTTTAGAGAGTAGGCAGAAAATGCTATAAAAACCAAATCTCCAAAGTGTCGAGTTTTTTTAAAACACTGCTCTTTAAAAAACACTGAAACTATTTTAATGATGTATTAGTTGTTTTTATATTCATTTTGTTCCTTGGTGAGTAATCTTCCCGACTTTTGTACAAAGCGGAATTTCGAAAGAAAATTGTTTGGGCCTTGCTATATTAAGGCTAAGCGTTTTTCTGCAAACCTTATTCGGTTTCTGGTTTTTTTAATTATGACATTCTTGCAGCAAACGAGCGCTATGTACAACTGTGCGAATATCGCTTATTCGCAACACTCTTATTCCGTTTTTCAACTAAGTATTCGTCGATTTTTATCGCAAAAAAAAACTATTATGCTTTCCACTATTGCCGCTGAGCTACCACCAAACAACTTCTTCCTCCTTTTGCCTTCTCCGCGCCCCTACTACCTCGCTGTAATGCTTTTAAGAACTATTCGAAATAATCTTTTTTCACTTTATTTGTACATCGCTGCAGTACTGTGTAATTCGTTTGGCGTTTCTTTTTTTGTGCCAAATTAGTGCAGAATTCTCTGGCAAAATATATATAATTTTTTCGTTTTGTAGTCTTTCATTGTTTTTGTTTGCTTTTAGATGCTATTTCACATTCCTGTTTATTTGCTGAGCTTTCATTCATTACAATTGTTGTACTTGTTGTTGTTGATAAAAGTCACTCCCTATTGTTAACAAAATTTCTTGTTGTATGAGCTGAACTAGTCGACTTCTAACTTGTTGCTGTTTTGTTTTTGTATACCTGCGCTGTTTTGTTTTATTGCTTGTAATTTCTGCGACTCTCACCATTACTGCCCTAATTTTGTTTGTTGCACCACTTAAATGCAGGTCTATACTTTCCATCCAATTTCTACTTCCAGTGACCTCTTTTGTTTGTCATTAGGGATTTTTGAAGAGTTGTTATTTTTTTTATACATAAGTATGTATATTTAAAAACTAACGAAGCTATGGGGTCTAGTACATACAGATGCACATAATATTTTTAGTATATTTTTTTTGCAGATGTTAGGCCAGAGAGTTCAGCATGCAGCAAGGCAGATTAAACAAGCAGCAGCATAAGAGCATTGCTTGAAAATTAAGAGTTTATTCCGTGAGGGATTACTTTTAAACACAATTTGGTATTCAACTTACTATTAGCTGAAAGTATGGACCTATTCTGATCGTGTTAGTTAAAAGTCTTTCGTACGACAACTGAAGAAAATATCTATCGATATTTTTATCGACATATTTATAGAAACATTTATCGATGTTGTTGTTCATCCGGAAATAGTCCCAAAAGTCCGGATATAGTCTCGAGAATCTCAAAAATTCCTAAGTAGTATCAAAAATCCCGAAATAGTCCCAAAAATCTCGAAGTAGTTCTGTAGATACCCTGCCCAAAGAGTCCCGAAATTCTGGTAATAGTTTCGAAAATCCCACAATAGCCCCGGAAATCCCGAAATAGTCCCGAGAATCCCGAAATATAATAATTAATTACAAACCTGGTAAGTACTAATTTGCGTAGAACTGGAAGTTGGAAAATACTTGAAAATCGTATCTGTGCTGCACAAGAAAGTATTATGTATCTAGTTGAAAAATCAAATCAATTCGCTCAAATCACAAATAAATTTTCTGACAATCGGAAATGTGCTACTCTTCCACGAAAATAATGAAATGTGCTAGTCTTCCTCGCGAGAATCTGAAATGTGCTAGGTAAAATTCGAGAACTACCAAAAAATTGCCATACAAATTTTCAACTTTTCAATTACTTTTCTTAGATATACAGTTTTGTAGCCCGTTAAATTTTAATATAATAAGATGCAAGTTTCAAGTCTATAAAAACTACCGTTGATTTTTGAGAAGTTTTTTCTTTGTCAAGGGTGTTTCGCATATTCTTCCATATAAAAGTAGATTTTGTTCATGCGCTATATGGAAGAAAAAGGGAAACACCCTTGAAAAAAAAAATCTCAAAAAGCAACGGTAATTTTTAGAGACTTGAAACATGCATCTTATTATACTAAAACTTAATGGGTTACATAACTGGGTACTCAAAAGAGTACTCTAAGAAAGCTAATTGAAAAGTTGAAAATTTTGATAACAATTTTTTGGTATTTCTTGAATTTTCCCGAATTCTATATGATATTGAAAATATCTGTTCTGCTGGTTTTTGCTGTAGAATGGGTTATATTTTTATAACAAAATAAGAATAATTTGTATCGAAAATACAAATGAAGAAAATCGTCAAAACGTCAGGGTATTCATATTTTTGACGCTGACTGTATATAGATGAGTTCAGCCCAATAAAAAATTTTCATATAACGCCACTCTCTAAATAGCAAAAACAAATTTGAACAAATGTACAAGTCGCGTAAGTTGGCTTGATTCAAAGCGAACATTTGAAAGCGCACTTAAAGCACACTATGCGGGCATGCCGGTAGATCTGCAAATCATGGCTTGGAATTAAAACCGGCCACTGCTTAATGAGAAGACATGCTGATACACCGAAAGCATCTCAGTCACTGCCCTGGGACTAGAATATGCTCATTTCACCATTGCAACTTTGACCGTCTGGCGGGCCTAAGTGTAATAGACGCCCATGAATTCTCGCGTTTTATTAATACAACTAATTGGTTATATTTCTGGGTGGGACGGAAATGAAACATTGCTCTCAAACCGGTATGAAAAGGCTCTCGCATCGTAGGGGCATTGAACAGTGCAGGGTAGGATACTGTAAAAACGTTACGAATCTTAGGTCCATCTCAGTAAGATGAATAAGTGAGCTTCTGCTGACCTTCTCAAAAGGCTATACAGTTGTAAGTGAGTACACAAATGATCAGTAAAAAAATTTATCACGAATTCTGGTCTCATAGGACAGTGGTGCTTATGTAACTAAGCTGATCATTGAAACTTTTATTTATCGAACCCTAAAACCCCATCGTCTTATGATTTCAAATTAAGTATAACCTCACGCGTGTTAAGACTTCCTTTACATACTTCCGTATCTATGCATGAATATTTGACATAAAAGGAGCAAGAAAATAGCCTCAAAAGGTTTCCGGATATATTTTCGAATTACTTATTTCTGCGCACACTTCACTTGCAAGCTTTCAAACTTGTTTTATGGAGATCTTAAAAAGGAAAATGGTGGCTGGCTATACGAGGGAGGATGTTAATCAGAAAGCGAGGTGCTGAAACTTGCACAGATGTGCGTAAGTAAGTATGTATGTATATAGATATCAGTATAAAACTTTTCTAGATAAATCTAAGATGGCAGAACGTGCTCTGGTTATTTGATTAACTTAAGTGTATTGGTGGGTAATAAGACGTTGGAGCGTAAAATAAGGACGAGCTGAGAATATTGCATATAAGTACACCTATACATATACATATGTAGGATAACATACATGCATGCATATTTATGTATGTATGTGCATATGTTTTAACTGCTTGGTATTTATGAGCATTCAAGTGGCGCTGCTATATATCCATATCCTTATACATATGTACATACATATGCGTATGCGTAAAAAGGACTTGAAGCGAATTGTATGTGCTTGCGTTCAGTTTGATAACGCTGCTCATAAACCAAGTTATATTGATAGTATTGGTAGGGGATTCAGTTTTGTTTTTGTTTTTTTTTTTTTTTGTTCGGTTTTAGTTGTTTTAGTGTAGTAGGTGGCATTAATGTGACACGTTGATGATTGGGTATGACAAGCACGTCGCGAAAATATGTTGGGCTAAGTTGCCATATGTGTGTAGGTACATAGTATGTATGTATGTATGTGTGTATAAATACACCACAGGCAAAGGAGCGAGTTTTGAAGTAAAATCGATTTGTGTAAATATATTGGCATTCGAAAATCACTGCGAAAAGCAACAAAAGTTGTGGGGAGATGAGTGCCAATAATAATTACATTTTCACAAGAGATACATATATTACTTTTGTAAGAGCAACTGTAGGAGAAAAAAGTTTTAGGGAGAATGGATGATGTACATATGTACTATGTACAGTGACGCAAAAATAAATAGGGAAGCGAAATTTTAACAAGTTGTGGCTTTTTTGTTTGTTTATTGTGTTTGATATTTTTTTTTTAATAAATCATAGCTCTCTATCTAACAACAACCAGGCAAGTTCGAATTTTCAACTACATACAAAAATTAGGAAAATTATACAAACTTTCGTAAAATTTTCAAGCTTTTTTATTTGAATTCGGAAAATGCTTGATTGAACATTTTTGTAGCTAGTAATTAAAAAAGTGCAAGTTTGAAGTAGCTAGGGACTACCCTTGGTGGATAACACCGCCATCAAAAAAATTATGACAAATCAATCATTAGTCCTAACTATTTTAAACTTGTACTTTATTACACTAAACTTTAATGTCCGCACTACAAAAGAGAATAACTAGTTTTTTTTTTTATTTCTGAACAAAAATATTGAATTTTTGATGAAAACTTTTTGAAGTTTGTCGATTTTTTATAAATCTTGTACAAAGTTAGAAATTTTGACTTACATGGTTTTTATTACATAGTTAGCTCTACTTATAAGTAGTAAATAAACAAAAGGAAAATAGCCAAAAATTTAAAAATTTTGCGTCCCTGTTTATTTGCCTACCACCGTATGTAATAGGTAATGGTAATGTATTTTGATACGAGTAATGATAATAATAATGACAATATTGGTGATAATGGTAATGATAATTGTAATGGTAATGGTAATGATAGTAATTGTATTTTCAATGGTAATTATGGAAAAGTTATTTAATAATGGTAATGGTAACGATAGTCATAGTGATATTGGTTATTGTAATAGAAGAGGTAGTGGTAACGGCAATGGCAATGGTAATGGTAGTTGTATAAGTAATGGTATCTAATAATAATCATAATGGTAATGGCAATTGTAATAGAAGCGGTAGTGGTAATGGTAATGGTAATGGTATTGGTAAAAGTAATGGTGATAATAATGGTAATGGTAATAGCAATGATTATTATAATTACAACAGAAATGGCAATGTTCTTTTGAATGGTAATGAAAATGGTAATAGTGGATGTAATGGTAATGGTAATAGTATTGTTATAATTGTGGTAATGGTAAAAGTAATTATCCCAGTAACCCTTACCATTACCATTATCACAGGCCATTTCTCGAGTCAGTGTGTTTCAAATCAAAACTTAGCGAGTGCTAGGCTCATACTCTTGCCTGGTCTTTTTCTTTCGGTTTAACCAACGAACTTTCATTGAAATAAAAACATTCATTCATTAAATTTCCAATTTTAAGTCATAAGCAAGCATTCGGTAGGCTAGACTGGCTACAGCCAATATAATAAAAAAAAAAAATATTTCATTAAAACGCGTTTAACCAAATGTGTGGCGCCTGTAAATACTTTGTTTAACAAAAAAATTTTTCAATATTATCTCAATCTCTAGTTAGTTGGAACAACAACAACAACACAAGATATGCAACAAAAAATTTTGCTAGATCACCTTCCTCTGCAGCATGGCAGTACCAACAACAATGTTGCAATCCAAAGCAGACAATGCACAGACAGAGACGTGGGAAGAAATGGGAATTGATGAACAGAGCGCTGCAGCAATAACGGAAAACAAATATTGTCTGCAAGTTTACTACCCGCCCGTTTATTGACAAAGTAACAACGGAACAACAACATCATAAGCAATAATACAGTAATCATTGTGTTTTGCAAAAAAAAAAATACAAAAAAACAACCAAAATAAAGAAAAAGAAAATTAAGCAAAAAAACTTGCTACGAAATTCAAAATTAAGTGGAAAACGTAAAAATGTGGGTGTCAGTTTATTGGACGCTGCAACAACCAAATGTAATGAACCGTACAATGGCGTGTACCGACAACGGCAGTCGCAATGACAGCGCAAATGACGACGCGCCGAGACGGCGTAATGGACAGTGCCATGAATGAATCTTTGGGGAAAAGTGAGTGTGGCCTTGGGCTATTGGTGCATGGAATGGGTATTTCACCAGTGTTTTAGACGAAACAATTAAAGATGGCTACGACAACATGTAAATATATCGATAACGATATCGATATACAGCGATAAGTACATATGTACAGTGAAATATAAATGCCTACATACATACATATATATGTACATATATGTATAGGTGACCACATCGATAACAATATTGGTTAGGTTTTTATGTAAGGAAGAGCCATACGCAAAATTATTTAGGATATCTGGCTGGGATCGAATCGTAGCAGCAGTGAATGACCAAGTCGCCAGGTAACAAAATTATACTTCGATTTATAAGAGATGTGAACCTACTGCTCATCGCGTAATTTGGCATGATAACATCAATGAACAAAAGGCAGAACGTACTCGATCGTTCAAACGTCCATTCAATCACAAACGGCAATCGCATGCGGGAAAATTTGAGAAAATGTAAAACGAAATTTGGAAATTGGGCATGACGAGGTAGGAGCAGCAATATAATGGCTGGAAAAACACAAATCAGCTGGAACTGACGGCCTGTCGGCTCGGATATTTATCAATGAGAAAATTCTTAATTAAAGGATAATACATTAGATGAGTTTTGCAGAAAATGCTATTCAATCGCATACTTTAAATGTTTTCATATCAGCCAGAAATAATCGGAATGGAAAAATAAAAATAAAAATGAACAAAAACCAACAAAACCAAAAACCACATGATCAAGTGTGAATTGCAGCGGAGTAGCTGCGCTTGATTGTAGTTGGCTTAACAAATGAAATAGAGGAAGAAAGCAACAAGAATTCACAAGGCGAGCTTAGCACAGTGCATAGGCAACTGGCTGAGTCAGTGGGATCGTCGGTTCGAATCCTACTGAAAGAAGTCTGATGAGGAAATGTGGTGATTTCCGTAATAGCTATCACTTCTACCATTTTTTTCAAATAATTGTTGCTTTTTCACAATAAGTTTTCCATTAAAAACGGCCTCAAGCTCATTAAAAATGTTTGAAAACAATGTAAAGTTAAGAAGTGCACTTTAAAATGAATTCTGTGCTAATATTCGATTTTTTTTTCTTTATTAAAAATCAATTTTAGTCATAATTCCATCGCTTTAACACTTCTGTGCTTAATCGGCGAAAAACTTAGCCAAGTGATTTTCAGCGGCTCTTCGATCGCCCAATTTTTTAACATCAACAGAGTATTGCAGCGACCGGAACAAATGGAAGTCAAACTGGCTGGACGGTAGATGCATTAAAACTTCCGGACGACGTTCCGTCAATTTTTTGCCATTTTTTGTCATTAAAGATGTGTGTAACCTGGTATTCTTTCGATGGAAATAACTTCTTTTCTGTTGGCCAATTTTGATCGCTCTTTCTTGGTTGCTTTGTTCAGACGGTCGAATAGTGCACAGTAGAGCACCGATTTATCGTTTCGCCACGTTGTAGCTAGGGATGTCAGTGGCAAAAATACATCGAAGTATTTTGTGATTCGATGCATCGAAAAGTACATCGATATTTTTCAATACATCGAAGGGCGTACATCGATGCATCGATTTGCATAGGGTTTTTCAAATATTATTTCACAGCAAAATATATGTGTTATAAGCAAAATTTCCATTTTTTGGTCAAACTCGCTTCTCTTTTTTGCGCAATTGAAAAATTGAAAAGCCAGTTCAATGTACTAGAGATGTCAGTTTTCAAAAAATCGATGCATCGAACATTGAGTGGAAACTTTTCGATGCATCGAAGCATATCGTCGAAATTTTCGATATCCCTACACTCAACATAACCTTGTTGCCGTCAATGCAGGCTTTAAAGTCATTTGTTTTTTTTTTTTTATTCGTATTCAACTGCTTCACTGATCGCAACTCGGTCAATCAAATTTCTTTGCGTAATTCATGTGGCACCCAAAAATCGAGCTTCTTTGAATAGTCTGCTCTTCCTGTCAGCTTCTATGCTGGTCTGGCTCAACCATTTGTACTATTTTATCGATTTTTGCAGTGACTAACCGACCAACCGACCAGATATTTCACTCTATTTCAAAGATGTATGGATGTTCAGAGACTTTTCATATGAGTCAATATTATTAGGGTATTTAGTTTATGTACTTAATAATTGTTTTTAGCGAGTCCATCTGAGTGCAAAAAACCAAACTTAATAATCGTCAAACAATATTTTTCAAAAATTTTTCTTCCATCCAGTTTTATGTTATTTTCCTGTCAGCTTCAGTCTCTTTTGTTGGCTATGGTCTTAGCGTTTGTTGTTTTTTTTTCGTCTCTGCAGATTTGTAATAAATTATATTGTGTCTGCGTTGTTGCTAAAAATCATTGCAAATATGTATACTCCAAAAATATATGTAACAGTTTAACGTTTACACAGCAATTTTTGGGATCTTTCGCTTTATTTTGCCGAGTACCAAGTATACTTGGGACATTGGAGTATGTAAGTATGTACATACATACTATGTGTGTATGTATGTATGTATGTATTTTTGCATTTTGCCCTGTTAAAGAGACAATGATGATGGCGACATCAAAATGTCGACGACCATTACTTATATATGTAGGTATATGCATGCTTCCATATATGTATACGAGTTCATACATAATCATTTATGTACATAAATAAATTTTAGCTTGCAAATATTCAAACAAACTGAATTATAACCACCTTAAATTAGCGACGCAACGCAACACGACAGACAGCAACAGTTCAGCAGCTCAGCCGGTAACCGCAAGCTTTACGACGTTGTCGCGCCTTCGTTGAATTTGACGCGGCGAACCAGAAAAATTTGCTTACTGCTTCCATTGTTTTTGTTGCTGCCCTGTGGGGAAAATCTCGAGTTCTGAACTGGTGCGCTTCTAGTACATGTAGGCCCACTACTAGTTCGCGATAAATCTCTTTTGCATGCACTGCATTACCTTTTCTAATAGTTCAGAACCAGTCCTAATTTCGACAGATGGGATCTAGTTCGCTTTGCACCCGTTTTCTATAGTTTCGAACCAGTTGATGTTCTTTAACAGTCCTTTTGGTTTTACCATGGTAGCGATTTTTAATTATTTGCAAATAAATATGTTTTCAATCTGAAATCAAATTTACTTGAATGATTGCAAGAACTGTACGTTTACATACCTTTGGCAGTAGCTGAATTTGCAGGGATGGTGGCTGTTATTGGTTAGATTCGAGAAGGTCCCAAAATGTTAACATGTTGACACAAATTTTAGTTTTGTATTACCAAGCTATGAAAAAGCATCTGCGAAGTGCAGACTGAAAGCGCATTTGAACGAAAAACCCGTAAAGCAAAAAAAAGTCTATTTAAAGTAAATAAGCCCCCCGCTGCATCCCTTTTCCAGGTAGTTCCGAACTAGTCCAAAATTCGCCCTAAGAGATCTAGTTCGTTGTGCATCCCTTTTTCTATGGTTTCGAACCATTTCTAAATTCGTCATTTTAGATATAGATTTCTAATTTTGTTTTTAAACTGGTGGCGATTTAGTTACGATCGGACTGGTTCATTTTTGGCGATAAAGATCTAGTACGGAACAACAAATTTGGTCCACCAGTTCGGGGTTTCCCTACTGGGTATGCTTGGCTTTGGTTGAGTATAAAAGTATATTTTTGTTGTATTGAAAAGCATGTGCACACAACGCTTTCGGCCAAGTTTGTTGGACTCAGTTGGCTGTAAACGCAAAGGTTGTAAAAGAATTTTGTCAACAATGATTTTTGGTCAATTTGGCTGTGGGCACGGTTGCCAACTTTTGCATTCTTCAAACCGGGACATAAATTTCAAACCTGATTTTTTTGAAAATTATCTATTCAAAATAAGAAAACAAGAAAAAAATTTAATACATAAAAAATTCCATAATACAAAATTTCAATGTTAGTACTTGTAAATAATTTAAAGCATAAATTAAAGTTGAAATAAAAATCACCACCAAATTATAAATTATGAATTTCTATATACATACATATGTATGTATTTGGCATGGGGAATTTTTCACAATGAACACGTGTAACTTTTTTACTGAAAATTTTCCGTGAATTTTTTTTAAAACATAGTTTATACTACAACAAAAACATAACGATTTATCTAAACTTCGTGAAAAACTCAGGAAAATTCAATAAATTTGCCTACAAGTTGACATTGTTGTATAACTAAGTGGACTTGGCACGTCTTCACCTTTAGGTAGCGAAATACATCTGTTTTGTGAATTCTTAACTTAGAAGATTAGCAAACATTAAAAAGAAACGGTTTTTGTATTTTAAGAAAAAAAAACTCGATATGCAGGCGTCTAGGACTTACCGTTGATTTTTGCCATTGTTTTTTGCTTACAGTGCCAAAAATGACTTTTTTTCAACAATAAAATTATAAAAATTTACATTAAATCTTAGCTAATTGCACTTTAATTTAATAAAATTTAATATACCCTGAAACTGTGTACACAAAATCTTTCTAAAAAATCCATATAAAGAGCTTTAAACTTAGATTTATACGATTTTTGGTAAAGAGTAAACCATATCTTTACAAAAAAATAACTTAAATTAAATTAAATTAAAATTAAATGATAAAAAATATATTGTTAAAACTTTTGGACGGTAAATATGGTAGATCAATTAAAAATGTTATAAACTAAAATTTAGCCACTTTATATCCATTAGTTGTTGTAACAAAAGATGTACACCTTGTAAAACCGGTATATAACGAAAAAATTAAATTTTGAGAACAAGTAAATTTTTCTTTAAAAAATTCGCAGGCTAGAGACTTATAGTTTCGTCTACATTAAATGTACATTTTCTTTTAGAATTATATAGAGAAACCGAAAATACCATAAAAATAACTTTCGTCCGAACAATTTGACCACCCCAATGCACATATTTTAAAAGTTAAATTTTTTTTTTACAACGAGTTGTATAAATTTTTTATTTTTTACCAAAAACCGGGACCGGGACATAGCTCTAAAATGCGGGTCAGTACCGCCGAAAACGGGACGGTTGGCAACCGTGGCTGTGGGGGCAATGATTTCTTGTGGTTAGGTTGGTTTTAATGAGACAAACCATTGGTATGTACCTATTTGTGTATATTTTTGTATCTACATACAAACATAACACATTATAAGCACTAAAAAAATAGCAACAATTGGAATGACTAATCAGCTTATAGCAAAAAAGTTGCAATTGTTGCACTTTTCATTTGGATTTATGGTTCGAATTTTTTTTGAAGATTTTTTTTCGTTGGAATTGCACATGTTTGAGTATTTGTTTTTTAATTTTAATTATTAATAATAAGAACCATATAAATCCAAGTTTCAAACTTTGTATGATAA
>NW_023458565.1:19114488-19210288 GCF_013731165.1 Rhagoletis pomonella
TAATAATAAGAACCATATAAATCCAAGTTTCAAACTTTGTATGATAACTCAAAATATCAATAACATTGAAAAATTTTTATTAGGATTTTTTTGTGGAAAATTTTGGTTATTCAGTTTTATGGCCCATTAAATTCTAGTATGCACAATAAACTGCAGATTTAAAGCGACTGCCGCATACCGTTAGGTTAGGTTAAGCTAATTTGGCCGGCGTTGAGTCACACATATGTAGGCCGATAGGTACTTAGCGTTACCAGTTGGAGCTCGTGTTAAAGTAAACATGTCAAAGGATTTATATTCTAAAAAAGTTTTCCAAGCTCCGACCTGGCTGTACTATTTCCTGACTAAGTTGTACAAATTAATACATATTTGAAATTATTAACGCAGAAATAGATACTCGTATTGAATATTATAATTTTGGAAACTCAGTGGAATAGATTCCAAAAATTGTTGGTCCATCGGAAGCTTCATGTAAACTGAACTCAATGCTTCCAAATGCTTCGCACCTCAGTCTGTGCAATATTTGCGCTTGACGTATATACAAAAATATAATAAAATTTATTTGTTACTCCTTCATGTACGTGCGTGCGTGTACATGTTTATTTGTCAACATTTAAATTATGAGCTCATTGCCGTAATAAGGTTTTTGTTTTGCTGCATATGTATATATGTATGTACTGATTGACATCAGATAAAATGTCGTTTTTTTAACGATTCTACACACATACGTATGTACATACATATGTACATTAGGGTGCATCACACTAAATAAAAAAATGAGACTGTTTTTCAAACGAAACTATCCGCCAAAAAATTTCGGAAAAGTATTAAGATTTACATGAACTTAACCATTAAAATATACCCCCAAAAATTTACTTTGTTACAAATAAAGATAGTTTCCAACATTTTTTTTTCCCAAAAATTCAGCTAAGATGATAGAAGACTTTAAGCATAAAATTGTTAAAAGTTTTTATCAACGAATAAAATTAATGAGATTTTTGGAGATATTTTACAATCGAATTAACTTACGTAAATCTCAATATCTGTATGTAATATGTTTTCGTGAGTCTTAAAATAAGTATAAAAATTTTAATAATTTCGGTAGAAAACCCGCACTATTTTGGTGAGGCATCCTAATATATGTACATTAGACTGCATCACTCAAAAAAAAAAAAATGGGTACCGTTTTTTCATTGGAATTATAAAATCTTTTATATTTTAAGACCTCCACCAAAATATTTCGGAAAAATATTAAGATTTAGAGAGCTGGACCTCTTTGAAAATACCTCCAAAAATAGAGTTTTTGTTGAACAAAAATAGTTTCTTAAAGATGTTTTTTGAAAAAATACCCTCAAATGACAAAACGGGTTTAGCTTAAAAAACTTACGTAAAAATAAAAAAAAAATTAAATAAATTTTGAACAGAATCGTATTAATGCGATTTTTGATGCTGTTTTTTAACTTTACGTTGAAAAGATTTTTATATAATTTTATGCAGATTTTTTAAGCCTGTTTTAATCGGTTTTATCATCTGAGGGGACTTTTTTCAAAAAGTTCTTTAAGAAACTATTTTTATTCGTAAAAAAAACTCCATTTTTTGAGGTATTTTCAAATCGGTCCAGCTCGCTTAATCTTAATATTTTTCCGAAATATTTTGGAGGACTTCTTAAAATATAATAAATTTTGTAATCCCGTCGAAAAAACCGCAATTTTTTTTTTTTGTGATGCAGTCTAATGTACATACATACATAGCATGCATCCACATATGGATGCATATATTTTTTACATAGATATACATTGCTGCGATTGTAGCTCATTACTCATAGCTCATTATGCGAATGGGTATAGCCGCCAAGCTGCTATGAAGCACACCCAGCTCATTTAATAGAAACAACTTAAAAAATTGGTTTGTTTCTTTCTTTCTTTTGTGATTTCTAAGGTTTTTATTATTTCTTGCCAACTGCAATTATTGTATTAGCTTTAAGTGCACAAGTGCAAAATTGATGAATGAATTCATGTTTAGTTGTGCCCATTTAATTTTTCAGTGAACTCCTCCGCAACTGCTCTCTTTGCTTCCCTCGGTCCATACGCTTGTGTTGTTTTTGTGTCTGCATTTAATTAATTTTGGCATTTTAAAAGCCATCAGCACCTACATGTATGTATATACATACTTACATTTAAGGTTGGCAAAATGCAAAAAAAAAAATGTTAGAGGCTACGTAGCTATGTATGTGTGTATGTGTGTATGCACTCGTTATATTGTCAACAAGCTAAGTACACAGCTTAATTAATGTCTGCTTCGAAAAATAACGCCTGGACATTAATACCTCACTTTGTTACCAGCTACGTGTACCTATGTGCATTAGGGTGGTCCTAAAATACAAGCAGTGGGGGGGGAGGGGGGGGGAGTTCAAAATGTTAAGCTCTCAACGCTAGGATTTTTCTAAATGGAAAACAAGAATACCCGTATTTTTATGTTAAAAAAAATTATATTTAGAACCGCCTTGAACTCCCATTTTTATATGGATAACAACAATTTTTCGCAGATATGGTATATAATTATTGAAAATCAATATTTTTCGATAGGAAAACTTTTGTTTCTCTGCAGGAGATTTTCAATAATGCTACCCAGTTGTTTATTTAACCATTTTTAATATTAACTATTTTTATAGTTTTTATCAAAGCACAAAAAATTCAATGGGGGACCAATAAAAAAAAATCGCTGGAACATATTAAAAACTGGTAAAAAAAAACAATTGAGTACCATTATTTAAAGTCTTCTAAAGAGAAAGAGAAGTTTTCCGATCGGAAAATATTGATTTTGTAGAATTCTTAACTATTTCTAAGAAAAAGTGTTTTCCTCCATATAAAATAAATGGAAAACTACATGGGCTTTGAGGCAGTTCTAGGTATATTTTTTTTGATAAAAAATACGGGTATGTTTTCTTTTTAAAAAAATACTAGGGGGTGAGAGCTTAACATTTTGAACTTTTTTTGGACCACCCATGAGGCCTTCCACTCTGCATTCCTTTCTCCTTTCTTTTCGCTTTCCATAGAAGGGCTTCGGCAGGAGCTTTTGTTTAACGTATTTCGGAAGGTCTTTTCGAGGAGTTTTTAATTTATAAAAATCATACTTTTTGAAGGAATAAACTGTTGCAGGGAGGCTTCCAATTAGGCTTTTCTAGTTTTCCCGATTTATATTATTTTCTCAATAACTTACGATTCTTAATAGCACCAAAGTTGCATGACAATATAAAAACTCCATATTTGTTAAATCGATTGCAGTTGAAAATTGCGCCAATGTGCTTTTTACCTACAACATATGTAACATACATACATTTATAAATATGTAGTAAGCCGCTAGCAGCCAGAGGTTTTGACTCACAAATATATTTTGTAATGGCAATATCAGCAAATTAAAACAAATGCGCATTCATATATGTATGTATGTATGTACATAAATATGTCGCACAAAAGGCAAGTTTTTAAAGCAATGATGGGCAAAACGCTACTCGCGAGTAGCGTCTGCGTCGCAGCGCTTATACGTATACAGAAACGACGCAGCGAATTTCAATTCAGTCTGCTTTCAGATTTCATGAGAGTGACACTATGCTTCGCCGTTGAATATTTTTATTCGTAATTTTAGCGCGTGGTTGCCACCTATATATGTAACAATGCCCAAAATGTCTGAGTATGAGTGCCAATTACAGTTTTTGGTTTTAAAAAAGCTAATAACGCCCAATGCTTGTTATGTGGTAATACGACTACTTGGAATCGTACTTTTAATATAAGGCGACATTATTTGTCATTCCATCCGGAATATGAAAAATATGAAGGTGATGACCGCGAGCAACTTTGTGAATTTTGTTGTTGAATAAACTATGATTTTTTAAAACATTAGTTTAATGAAATTAAATTAAAAAACTTTTCATGCACGTACATATGTACTTATAAAAATTAATTTCATAATTCATTATTTGTATTTATTTATTCATTATTTTTTTATTATATTTTATTATTTTTGTTTCATGTTCATAAGACAAATTAA
This sequence comes from Rhagoletis pomonella, assembly GCF_013731165.1. NCBI lineage: Eukaryota > Metazoa > Arthropoda > Insecta > Diptera > Tephritidae > Rhagoletis > Rhagoletis pomonella. Next base: position 19,118,533 of record NW_023458565.1, read on the forward strand.
ATATAAATTTGTAACAGGCTAACCTAATATTCACGCACGCCGCCAATTTATTGTCAAAAATTTCTCATGCACATGCAACTTGTATGAGATCAACCGAAATTGAACGGCGTGCGTATGAAGCTAACTCAATTTCCAATTTTTGTTCTGCGTGACATTTTGATTTGACGTTTCGCTCAATGAAATCAAATGCAAACGCACGCAAGTCAATTTCGGGTGACGCAGAAAAACAAATTCGACGGCATGCGTACCAAAACGCAAGCCGCGAATATTAGGTTAGCCTGTAAGAGCGTTTTCTAACACGCGCAAAAAAAGACGCACTTTTGTACAATATAAAAAAGTGGCAACTGTTACTAAGCGCGATTCACGAATACCATGACAAAATGAGACTGTATTGGTGTGCCCATCTATGTTTTAAAGCTATACGAGCTTATTATGTGTACATATGTATGTATGTACGTACAAGTAGCCTCTATTTGAATTTGCGAAATTTAATGTTGCTGAACATTTACATTTGTCTTTTTATGGTCATTTGAATTTATGTTTGTTGGTGGTTTTTTTATGAATTTTTTAGTTTTTGCATTGTCAGCGATTTATGGGTGTGAGATTTCTATGTAGGTCTATACCATTTCGTACGTAAAAATACTTAATACATATGTACATATATACATACACATGTCCCTATATGTGTGTGCATTTACATACACTTGTAACCCGCTTAATTAGCATGAATGAATTATCGACCTTATTGAAATGTTCAATAAAGACTTCAAAAAATAATTGGCCTGCATAGTTACATATACTCGTATGTGCATTAGGGTGGTCCAAAATAGGTAAGATCGGAATTTGAACACTCTCACCCTAGGATTGGTCTATATCGAAGAAATATACCCCATTTTTTTTGCAATAAAAAAATACTTAGAGCTCGCTCAAAGCGCTCAAAGTTTTCCATTTCCATTTCTAGGAAAAAAACTTTTCGCAGAAATGGTATAGATTTCTTGAAAATCGATATTTTTCGATCGGAAAACTCTGGTTCTCTTCAGAAGACTTTCAGTAACAATACCCAATTATTTATTTAACCATATTTTAATGCCAAAGATTTTTTATTTATTCCCCGTTTGCATTTTCTGGCATTTTCTGGGGGTTTTGGTGGACCTATAAATTATAGTTACTATGAAAAAATGGTTAAACAAACAATTTAGTATTATTACTGGGAATCTCCAGAAGTGAAACAGAGTTTTCCAATTGAAAAATATTGATTTTCAAGAATTCTCTACAATTTCTAGGAAAAGTTGCTTTTTCCAAGAAATGGAAATGGAAAACTTTGAGTGCTTTGTGCGACCTCTAAATAATTTTTTGATTTCAAAACAAAAAATCCTAGGGTGTAAGAGCATACAATTTCTGACTTTACTTTTTCCCCACATGCATTTTTTTGGACCACCCTAATGTACACAGATTTATGCGAGTATATGTGTGTATGCAATAGTAGAAAAAATTAAACTTTACGAGTATTGTAAATCAACATTAAAACAATGAGATAACATTTTCATTACAACTGGTATTGGCAAATTTTTGTCAAAAATAAATTCTCAGAAAAACTAAATACCTTGGCATACGCAGAGATGTTAGAGGAGTGAGTCATAACTGTGCTCGCGAATAGACACCAGTTCAATGAGCTATTGTGTAATTTGTAAAGCGCTTTTCATTGATATGTGATAAGTGGATCTCCGACCTCGAAAAATTTTAGTGCACACAAAAAAAAATTCTAGAAAAAATTGTATGCAAATAGTACATACATATGTATGTTTGTATGCACATTAGACTGCATCACGAAAAAAAAGTTGCGGGTTTTCGGCCGGGATTATAAAATCTATTATAAGTATTTGAAGACTTTCACCAAAATATTTGGGAAAAATATTAAAATTCATGTGAGCTGGACCCATTTGAAATCACCTCCAAAAATGGAGCTTTTTCGAATAAAAATAGTTTTTGATGTTGTTTTTTAACTTCTTCAAAAACTGGTTTAAGAAAAACTTGAATAACTGGGCCAAAACTATGTATACTGGTTTAAACTTATGAGGTATCAGTGAAAGGGTATTTTTTCACCCTTTTTATTTCTTTGCAAAAAAACTCATTCATGTTCAATTTTTTTTCAAATATCAACACGTCTTAATTAACTTGAAATGACGCTGGTTCATCTCTTCTTTCTCTTTCATACCTTGAATGAGATTATTTGCAAAGTAATAAAAATGCTGAAAAAATATTTTCCAATAATACATCATAAGTCTAAATCGGTAGAGTTTTCGCAGATTTCTTCAACTTTTTCTTAAACCAAGCTTTGGCAAAAGGTCAAAAACAGCATCAAAAAGCGCATTATTATGCTCCTGTTAAAACTGTTTTACATCTGAGTTGTTCGTTTTCTTTATTTCTTAAAAAACTATTTTTATTCATAAAAAAAACTTAATTTTTGAAGATATTTTCGACTTGGTCCAGCTCACGTAAATCCTAATATTTTTCCGAAATATTTTGGTGCAGGTCTTAAAATATAATATATTTCATAATTCCAATGGAAAACCAGTACTATATTTTTTTGTATGGAGAGTGATGCACTCTAATGTACATATGAGACATTTTTCTGCAAATGAAGGCATTTTTCTTCAAAACCGTTTACGGTGAATAAAAACCGGTTATAGTCTGAAAAATTCTTCCAATGTTTACTTTTAAAAATCGAGTGACGTTTTTGTTAAATCTAATACGGCAGACAAGGTTTTGAAAAAATGATTGGATTCAAAATGGCAGATCCAATCTGGTGGATTTTTTTATTTACTGGGTAGCCCCATATTAAATTACAAATTTATGTTCTTTATGGAGTTTTCAAGAATATTACCGATTTTATTTATTTATTTATTTTTTTGAACTGAACCAATATTGGCGAGAAAGGGGCTTAAGTTGACGAAGAATGCCTCTTATTTCTGTACCTACATATGTATGTGTGTACCGCACCAGTCTAACCTCGGCGTGCATGCCAATTAAATGCTTCGAGCGCTAAATTTAATTTTCGAATAATATAGACATATAATTGAGATATTCAAAGCGGTGGCCTAGGTGTCATATTATTGTGTGTCGTAAAGCGAGCCAACAGCGTGAACGAGGACAAGACAAAGTAGCTCCTGTCCACACATAAAGAGTCTTTGCATACTGGGTCTCATGTCACTGCTGGAAGTTATGACTTTAAAGTAGTGAAGGACTTTTTCCACCAAGGATCCGGCATAAACTCTACCAACAATTTCAGCCTGGAGATCAAGCGTAGAACACATCTTGCCTTTTAGCTCGTCAGGCAAATGAAAATCACAGCCCTCTCGAACAAAAAAATCCAGCTTAACAAGTCTATCATCATGTCCGACGATATCGAACAAAGAAGAGAAGGCCATAATTCGTCCCGTTTCTGCCTTAACCACGTATCTACAATTTTTGGGAAAACTAGTATTACCACTTATGATTGTTTAAGCGTCACACTATTTCAAAATAGAACAAAGACTTAGTGAGGGTGCCCACTACTGATAGTGGAACCAGAAATATTAAGTAAAAAATGCGTTTATTTTATCCTAAGGGAAGAAATTAGGCATTTTTTCTTACACTCTCTAAAATACCTCTAATACGAGGTTAAGGCAGAAACGGGACGAATTGCTTTCGAGAGGACTATTCTAGGCAACATCTGATGGCCGGTTCGCGTGGGCAATGGGCACCGAAGAAGATGGAATGTCTAACTGTATGAGCTTTTTAAGGACAAGGACATACTTCAGTTCATCAAAATACAATAGCCCTGGCGTGCGCATGTCATGACGATAATCCGGTGAAGAGATCCTTCGACTCGGTACCCCTAGATGGACAATGAAAGCACGAGCGCCGGCGAACAAAATGGAAAGACCGAGTGTATAAGGACCTGTCTGCACTTGGGATGGACAACAGCCGCAAATTCGCTAAGAAGGAACAATTGGCGAAGTTTTCCGGTATCGGATCAAACTGACAAACGGTTGTAGTGCGAAATAAAAAGAAGGAGATCCAACATCGTGCAATGCGGAAGAAACCAGCACCTTTCGAAGGTAGTGGTGAAGATCTCTTTTCAAGAATGAAAACACCTGCCATTAACAGTGACATAAAAAGAAGCACAAATTTTTGTTCTCAATATGATTTCCATTGATATATACCCTAAGGAAGTCGCGATATGCTGAGCAGTATGACTCAGAGAGTTTTAGCTGTGGAAAACGAAAACCTTTTGGGCAAATTGTTATCTTAAACAAAAGCCTTAAGGCTAATAATGCAACGGTACTAACGAAATGTACATATGTATGGCCGGCATTTCGGTTTGGACGTACATGTGCGGCTCCAATCTTCATGTTAGAATCCAGCTGGCACAAAATTTGTGCTCCTTTCCATTGCAGGCGTAGTATACCTCGCACGTTTCCATTTTACGATATCTTCACCGTCCGTTTTTTCGTCCTTTTCACCCTTAGTCTTTCTGAAGTCATCAATCACCCGGGAAAATCCATCTTTCCTATTAAGGAGCTTATTATTTCAGATGCATGTCTTGAATTTTTGTATAGCCATTTTATTTTTGGCGGGTGTAGTCATTCTATTACTCGGTTAAAATTAATTTTTAGGCACATGCGTCTTAAATAATTTTTTTCATAGGCCAGATGAGAATTGCAGATAAATTTAAAAGCGAGCGTAGAAAGAAGGTACTCGTTTAAGCAAAGTAATACAATTTGTTAAACTTCCATTAGTCTCAATATCGAACCACTATTCATTGTACAGATTCATAACAAGATTAAAAGTAATTTAAGGACTTCCAGGGTATTTTATCAATGAAAGAAATAAGCGTGAAAGCAAAAGCTTCGCGGCATGTCATGACTCATGAGTTCCACAAATAACTAAATTCAAAATTAAATTGAACATGACTTCAACTACACGGCGACAGCAGCAGCCAGCCAGCCCACCCACTCACCAATCACGGCTAGGGCACACGCGTGCACATTTAATGATATTTACTTTGCTCCTTAAATATGTACTTACACACTTTATTGTTTATTTATTTTTTTCGTTTATCGTTTTTGTTGTTTAGTCTTAATTTTATTTTTTTTTTTTTGCACACACTGGTTTGGGCGACCAATTCTATTCTTTCATGTCGCATTCCATGTCAATTACCGTCCACTTATGTGTGATTGACCGGCACAAATCTCGAGAGACACCAGACAACGAGCGACAACAAAAACAAAAACAAGAAAAAAAGCGTGTCGCTGATGCCATTATTGGTGGTGTTGTAGGCGCTGCTTGATGGCAACGGCTCATTGGACACAAGTAAGACGCAGCGCAGCCCTGCAACAGCAATTGCATAGCAACAAATACATAGCAAATCGGCAATTTTAAATAAAGCAGCAACAGCCTGAAATGAAAAGCGCTGGAACAAAGAAGTGAATCAGTGAGCAGCTTATAGAGTGGAAAATCAGCAACAAAGGCGGCACAGCCGACGAAGCGGCAGCAGCCGTAGCAGCAGCAGCAGCAACTACGAAAAAAGGGTGCCACGCTTGAATAATTGTATGAAAAAACCAAAGGCCACAACAACGGCAGCAGCTCCCAATATCCAACTACAAACAAATATGTGTGCATGTATGTAGGTATAAATATTCTACATTAACGACAGCCAGGTTAATTCCCTAGAGTCCCAAAGCAAATGTAAATAAGACCAATGACAACAGCAAGCAATAAGTAACAACAAAAAGCGAGGAAAGAAGTAGCCTCATGGATTGGGCTGGACGCAAGCTCATACAAGATATATTTGATTGTGCATATGTATGTATGTATGTATGTGTGAATGTGTGCGCGTGCATGATAAGTGCACAAAAGTGTGTACGCAATAACAACATTAACGGCAACGACAACAATTGCTGATGACAGACACAATTGTTTGCAATAAAAATACAAATACAATCACTGAAAACACATTTGCAGGCAGCTATCTGACAGCAACAACAAAAGAAACATGAGGATTTGCGTAGGTTTGTGCAGATTTTGTGCTTGTGGGCGCTTGACTCTAAAGAGGCTTGGAGGATACTGAATGGATGCTGTTTGCTGGTTGATTCACAAACTGCAAGCGAACCATTGTACGCACGCGCCTGTCGTCTCTGTTGCAGATAAATATGTATTTGTATGTATGCACATTAGAAGGTACCACCTTATAAGCAAGCAAAAAAAGTTCGCCAACAACCCTGAGTCTAAAAGTCTATTTTTGCTAATGAATTTCTAAAAAAAATATTTTTTTGGCGCTGCCCTCTCTGAAGGACCTTTTTTTTACCATTTTTAGTGACATCTCAAACAGCAAAAATTTTTTTGAAGTTTTTAGCGGCGGTTGGTTAGTTGGGAGTAAATTTGCAAAATCAACGGAAATTGCACGCGGAAATGGTGCACCGGAAATGGTTGGAGCTGAAACAAGTCCTTTTAGAGTGTACCTAAGCACATGCTATTAATATATCAAAAACTTGCTAATAACAGATTAAAAAATAACAATTAGAAAACTACCAATACAAGAGTAAAAGTAAAGGTGAGTACGTACATAAATAAAGAAAAGGATAGAGGCGAAAGTAAAAATAAAAACAAAAACAAAGATGCTTAAAGATAAGGGCAAAAATGAAGACAAAGGTAAATTTGATTTTAGAGATTTTCGGATTTCTCGGGACTTACTGATATAATGATCGATATTTTTATCGATTTTGTAATCCTTGTTTTTATCGATTTAGTTATCGAAATTTTGTATGATATTGTTATCGATTTTTCTATCGATAGTTTAGGAACTTATCGACATAATAATCGATATTTTTATCGATATTTTTTATCGTTTTTGTTATCGATATTCTAATCGATATCTCTAATGATTTTGTTAACGACATTTTTTATCGGTTTTCTTATCTATTTTGTGGTCGCTACTTAATTCGATATTTTTATCGATTTTGCTATCGATATTTTTATCGAATTTGATGTCGATATTTTTATCGGTTTTGTTATCGATTTTGCTACCAATATTATTGTAGATTTTGCTATCGATATGTTTATCGAATGAGTCATCGATTTTGTTATCGATATTTTTATCGGTTTTGTTATCGATGGTTTGATGGATGTTACTATCGATTTGGTTATCGGTGGAGTGTAAAGATAAAAGTGAAGATAAAAGAAAACAGAATAACATAAATGTAATTACCACGAAAAAAGGTAGAGATAGGGATCTAGATAAAAAAAGACAAAAAATATAACCTTAAGCAAAAGCAGACGTATGTACATACATATATACATATTTATACATATACATAGGTATATTGGATATGATACAAAATAGATATGTAACGCAAGTTTAACATCTCCAGTGTGGCCCAGCAACCGATGAATGATTTTAGCTGAGCTTTATTTTATTGGAATTAGGGATGTACGTTAGGGTAGACCTTTTCCGGTACGGTCTAATGTACATACATACATAGTTATATGCGTATACCAGCTAAGACGAGAACAACAACGAGTGGCCATAACAGAACAACACTTTCGTATGTGCATCCTCTGATTTTGACAAACGCTTTCATTGAATTAATTAAATTAATTTACCGCACCAAAGCAGCAAAAGCTGTGGAGTGGCAGTGTTTTAAGCTCTTCGTTTTTCATTATTCTGTAAATGAAGTAATTGTGAAATGTTGATGTCCAAAAATAAATATATGGATATACATACATACATAACTATATGTACATATGTACATAAGTTCATACGAGGGCTGCTCATAAAAACCAACCACACACGAATGATGTGTGGTTGAAAGTGGCTCAACTCTTTGGAAAAATTAAATCAACTTTAAAAAACATGATTAGGCTTTTGGTCATAAAGCCGCATCATTACCACCGCCTTAGGTAAACTGTTCAATAAGGGTAAGTGAGTACAGCGCACAGTGCGAAATTTTCGACTGATTTTGTTAAAAAAATGGCTGGAAGGGAAATTTTTTTACCGAATCGAAGATTTCTTTGTTAAAAATTTGGAACGGTTTTCAGGAAAAGTTTGTCTTGGCCCGCATTTTTATCAGCATATGATGAAAGTCGAAAAAGTTTTTCAAAAACCAGCAAACTACTTATAAGTTTTACTGGTGACAAATTTCAGATTTTAAAGGCGGTGAAAACATTTTTGATGTCATTGAAATCGGTTCTGATAGAATAGTGAAATCAAAATGGCCGATCCAATATGGCGGCTGATACCCAAAACTCGCATATTCAAAACAATAACAATGACACGAAGGTTGTTGTTAAAAAAAGCTATTCAAAAACTTAAAGTTACAATACGAAATATAAGAAATATGTATTTAAATTACAAAAAGCCCGAAGTATTTTTTAGGTAGAGTGCTTGAAAATGTTTCTTGCTGCTCCTCTTAAAAAAATTGCGGCATAAAATTCGTCTCAAATTTAGTGAAATATTTACTGAAAAGAGTACGCCTTCTATGAAATATTAACCCACTGAGGACCGTAAGAATACATAAAAAAAACCATGGTTTTTATTGTCAATTGTGGTTAAAAAAATTTTGTGTAACAAAATACTATGTCCTTAAATTTTCATAAGTTTCAATTAAAGTGTTTTTTCAAAAATAAAAAATAAAAATATTTTTACTTTGCAAAGATGTAATTTTTCCTTAAATATTCCTTAGCATATATTTTTCCAATAAAATTTGTTTAAGTATTTTGTTATTTTGTATTATTTCGATAGATATTATTTTCCAAAAAAATTTACTTTTTCCACAAAATGTTTTTTTTGCAAGAAAAAATACTAAAAAAAAAATTTTTTTCACCACGTATGTTAACTCTTAAAAAACGACCTTTGTCCCTAATAGCATTATTCTTAATTTTTATTACCAAAAATAGTTTTTCTCGAACGAACAAATTTTTATTGCAAAAACTTTTTTTCTCCAGAAAATCATTAAGTTGGTTAAATATATTTTTTACCTAGCATTTTTTTTCTAAATTATGTATTTTTCTAATATTATTTAAAACAAAAATTTCTTAAACCACTATTGTCCTAAGAAATTTCACTTAAAAAAATATTACATATTTTGAAAATTTTTTCAGAATTTAAAAAAATCCTTTTCTAAAATGTCATGCCATTTTTTTTTTCTAAATTATGTGATTTTCTAATATTATTTAAAACAAAAATGTCTTAAACCACTATTGTCCTAAGAAATTTCAGAATTTAAAAAAATCCTTTTCTAAAATGTCATGATAAAAATACTTAACTAAATTAATATGAGGAATGTTTCAAAAACAGAAATATATATGAAACTACTAAAAACTTTTCGGAAATATGTTTACCATGGTCCTGAAATTCTTAAGAGGAAAATGTTTAACCCAAAAAAGGTTTAGGGAGTAGACAGTAATATTATGCAGACACACTCATGCGACGCTAATAAAATGAACAGAAATCACATAAAAAGTAAACCAAAAATGGAGAAAAAATTCAAGAGGCATATTAACGAAAAACAATATGTACGTATAAAAAATATGTGCGTCATAAAATTTAGGCATACATTTAACCGAAAAAGCAGACAAGTGTAAATATTTGTACAAAATTACGTCTATGTAATCGGCAAGCGCGTTGCGTGGCAGGATTCCTGCAGAAAGCTAAACCCAGTGCTACGCTAATATGTTGGCATGCTAAAAAAGTTGAAATTCAAAAGCAAAAAAAAAAAATGCAAAATAAAAATAAAAAATTGTACAGGCTGTACATATGTAGAGGTTATGCAATCATATCAGCGAGCAGGCAAACATGTCACTCGCAGCTTAAACAAACACAAACCGGAGCGCAGCCACGTATACATACATACATAAACTTTAATATGCTAATAGTATGCATGTAAAAGAATTTTGTTGCTATCGCCGAGTAAGTGGGAGGCATATATAGACTAAGTCCTTTTTGAATCCACGTACATTTGTTTGTACGTAAATATATGTATATGTATAGCGCCAACATTTTGTGACCCAATAAATTTAATGGCAAAAATACATTATAATGGGCGCGTTTTAAGTGACCCAAAAACAACGCAAACAGGCGGCAATGAATACTAAATATGTATGCTAACCCAAAAGTCACGCACACAATATATATGTACATACAAAAAAGGATTCCATGACTTTATGTTAGATACCTAAATATGTATTTAGCAGTTTATTTTATGTAAGCCTAAGCAAACAAATGAGTAGAAATTTTCAGAGTGTATACAAATATCCACACTTTGAATACAAATACCATTTTTATATACGATTTATGTATTTGAAAATGACAGTGGCTGAGTAGTATTTGTTGTCCCTGTCTCCTATCATTTGCTAATTTCACAGGCGCGCTATTTAATTTGTTTAATTTTCTCCTCGACTCATACTCGCACTTTTCCTATGAACAAAGGTATTTTGTAATTATTTTTAGTTAATTTACTTGCGAGCCGCAGACATAATTAATCACTAGTGAACAGGAATAACTCCGACAATCAAGAAGTTATAAGCAATTAGCAAAAGTGGAGAGTTGAATTTGTGTGTTTTTTATAAATATTACTCATACGCCATGTCTGCTATCGCTAGATATCAGTTATGGCTTGCACCACTAGGCAATATTAATTTAAAACCCGAGGTGATAATAATTTTTCTTTTGAAGTTGAATCTTTTAACCAATAACATCAAAAAAATGTTCTTCAGTTAAAAATTTTTTTTACAAGAAATAAATTTATATTTTTTATTTTTATAGAGGCAACCAAGTATACACTTGTGGCCACGCAAACCTTACCAACACGTTTTATAAAAAATAGGTAAAATTTTGTAAATTAATAAAAAAATATTACTTCTTATTTTTGTTATTTTATGGCCTTATAACAATTATATTCAACAATTTTTAATGAGCTCGAGGCCGTTTTTAATGAAAAACTTATTGTGGAAAAGCAACAATAATTTTGAAAAAATGATGGAAGTGATAGCTATTACGGAAATCACCACATTTCCTCATCAGATTTCTTTCAGTACGCTTCGAACCGACGATCCCACTGACTCAGCCAGTTGCCTATGCACTGTGCTAAGTTCACCTTGTAAATTAGTGTTGCTTTTTTCTCACTCTTTCATTTTTATGCCAAAACAATCAAGCGCAGCTATTCCGCTGCAATTCACTTGATCATGTGGTTGTTGGTTTTGTTGGTTTTTGCTACTAAAAAGTTAAACATTCAAAAAATAAAATTATGAGACACTACCTTTCCGATGCAAAAAGAATTTTCGAAATCTGTTGACGTGGTCCAAAGTTATGCGGTAACATACATAAAAACAAAAAAAAAATATTCCGACGAACTGATAACCTCCTCATTTTTTTGAAGTCGGTTAAAAATAAACAAAAGAAAAATGGCCAAAACTTGTTAAAATATCTCGTCTCCAATTACCTGTTATTCAAAATGATGGTAGAGCATCTACTGAATTTTTGATTTCATTCTCAAAGATTCTTAAATATTTGTGTGGATGATCAAAATGTCGATAATGACAGAACACATATAAAATATTTATGTCGCGATATTCTCGACAGTATTTGCCAACGAAGTCTCCCTACCTCCCTACACCGCTATACTCACGTATATTTTATTAGTCTCTTCTAGGAATGTTAATCCCGGGATCTCGGGATCCCGGACTTTTTGAGGTCTCGAATATCCCGGGATTCTTGGCAGGTATTCTCGGGATTTTCGGGATTTGTAATTTGCATTGATGGCAATAATAGAAACTCCTTTTCTTGACCAGTATTGGCTATATTTATTTTTTTATTTAATAATTAATATTTTTTTATAAATGTCTAGCTCATATAACACCGCACAATACTAAATTTTAGATACAAATATCAATATATTCGCGAAACCATGGGCCAAATATAATAAAATTGCGTTTTTAGTTTTTCACTCTGACGTCAGTAATTTAAAAAATTCAGAGAAATGTGCTTAGAGAAGAAGAATGGGTATAAAATTAATGACGAAATCCTGTAGAATTTAAACAGATTCAAGTTTTTGGTTCATAAGGGCTGATAAGTGTTGGAAATATCCTTTCAAAATTTTATCCTTGAAATTTTGCAATATTTGTATTTAAAAAAATTATATGTTAAGGGCTTATATAAACTCGATAACATCCTCGAGTTTCATTCTTCTTACTCTGAGAGTTTAAAAATTACCTATTCGTCCTTGTTAATCCAAAAAATTTTAATTTTTTTAATTCTAAAGAAGGTTCCTCTTGGTACCCACACTTTTATGCTACATTGCATTGCATTTTTTAAATAATTTTTGGAATTAATCATATCTTTGAAATTACAAAGTCCTATAAAATAAATGCTGACGTCACACAGTGCTGTGTCTCCATATAAAAAGTGGGCAAAAATAGAATAATGGACGGATTTGAGTAAAAATTCGTTTCTTGGTGGATTAGAGTACGGAGATTTCAAAAATCAATTTTTTTTTACCTAGCTCTTACATTTTTCATGGAAACTGAGATTGAAACTGCAAAATTTGATATTCAGAAGTAGTTCCAATGCTGAGTAGTTATTTTATTATTTATACAGGGCGTTTTCCTAATAATATTAAAGACTTCAAGGCTTCATTCTATGGCTTAATTCATGGCAAATAAGATTCCCTATATCTCTCTTACGCAAACCCTCTAGGAATGGCAGCTACTTTCATTTTGGTCCTTTTTGACTACAAAATGTTTTTTTTTAAATTGATTATATCTTTTGGTGTGGATGTTACACGCTTAAAAAATTTGATTCATTCAAGACGACATTAAATACTCAAAAGACAAATATAATTTTGTTTTCCTTTTTATTAGTTACTTCGCACGAACAAGAGTTGTTGCAAAATACTGAATCAAAAATTATTTGTTTTATCTATCGCCGTTTATTGAAAAATTAAAGTCATCATGCAGTCAAATTCCAAACTACTCAGCAAACACACTAGTTCATTGACTATATATTTTGTGGTGTATTCATATATGAATTTTGTGGTGTATTCATACATGAATTCATTCATGAATTTCGGGTTGAAATCATACTAGTCAGAAAAAGTGTAATCTATACTAGCTCTTCTAAAAGTGTAATCTATACTAGCTCTTCTATCGAGCTCTTCGATGGAATAGTTTTTCAACAAATGCTCTACCCTTCGATTTTTTGTTCTCCGTGAAGCTTCGCAAAATTCTTCTTTAGAAGGTCTTCCCCGTTCAGCACATTTATCCTTATTTCCATTGGAATCCGAAAGGGAAAGGAATGTCCAATTTAGCCATTTAGAATATGTTTTTTTAAAAGCGCTTCTTTTGCGGCCACTATAATTCCACTTATTTTTCATCTCACTATTAAAAAGTTTTATTTTTTGATTCGAAAGTGCTTTGTCGCATTTAGCGTGTATTAATTTGTCTTCAAAAAATGCAGATAATGCAGACACTCTATCTGATGGACGAGTAGAAATCCAGATATCAGCTAAAATTGAGTTTTTTATAATTGAATTCATATTAATATTAGTTTTTTCACTATTTTACGCTTCACTACACAGCACAGAACACTACCGCGTGTGTCTACAGTAATAAACTTTACTATTTTTAAAGAATGTTTTGGCATTTAAGTAATGGAAAATACTGTGGTAACTGTAATCAGTGAAATTTTTTTTTTGCAAAAGTTTATTTTATAACCTTAAAAAAAACGATTTTCTTCGAAAAGCGCAATGAGTCTGCAGACTTTTTTTTTATTTCAAAGAAAAATGCCCCTTCTTTCAAATAAAAGAATAAAAAAAACATACTTTTACATATTTTTTTTTATCCCTTTGTAAACTTAGGAATTTTTTAAATTTTCTGCAACAAATTTTAGGGTGTAGCAAATAGGCCATTCCAGCCAGGAAACTCAATATTTTTTAAAAAGCTCAATAGAGTGGTTTCCTTACAGATTTTCTAATTAGAAAAATTGTGTCTTAAGATAAAGTATGATAAATTGTATTTTTAGCAATTTTTTTTTTAAAGACTCCAGCTAAATGCATTTTCATAAAAGAAAAAATATATAAAAAACACACAACTTTAAGAGGTTTTTGTGAGAACCTTATGAGATAAAAACAAAAACTAAGTCCAGATCCTTAATCTAGGATAAATTTCCTTTCCAACGATACCAAACACGTTGACATACGTGACAATAATTTTTTTGATTTTTGCCCGCTCATACAGCACTGTGCGTCAGGGCGAAAAAATAAAACGCCACTTTAAATAAAAAATTAGGTTTCAAACCCATTTATTTATTATTTATTTAATGGTAGCATTATAGAAGCATTTTTTTCGATTCAAGTTCTTGAAATGTAATGAATTTCTAAATTTCGGTACTAATCCGGGATCGGAAAAAGTCGAACAAAAGAAGAAAATGGACAACACCGTCAGCTAAAAAAAAAAGATTTAAAAAAAATCAACACGAACAGTAAGCTACTTGAAACTCGCACTTTATTATACTAAAATTGCATTAACTATAAATTTGCAAACCTAAAATTTTTATAAAGTAAAAAAGAAAAATAATTCTGATATAGTTTTTCTTTATAAATTTTCGATTTTCCTTGTGAATATTTTTTTCGCCTTAGGGGAACCCTTAAATTGTTTTCAATTAGTTTCTGTTAAAATTCATTTGGTGGGAGAATCGATTTTCGTCAGAATTGCTACTTTTTCTGCACTTTACACTAAAAATTTTAATATAAAAAATCAAAAATCGGGCTTAACTGGTCTCTTGCAAATTTTATATGCTTTAACTAAAAATAAAAATATTATTCAAGTTGATTGAAAAATGAAGGCTCCAGTGAATTATGAACATTAAATTCCAGTTTTGAACCACACTGTATTGCACACCCCTGCCTATTTACAGCCTTGGGTTAAAATTTAATATTGATATAAATATATACATACATACATAGGTATACTGTACTTATGTATTTGGAAAAATTTTTTAACTAGTACTTCAACGAATAGGAATTAAAAATATTTACGCTCAAACCCAAGCTATTATTCAAATGTATTAAATTATAAAAAGAAAACAAAAACGAAATGTATTTCAACATATTCGTAAATATTTGCATAAATGCCAAATAAGTGGTGGCAAGCTAGAAATAAAGAAAAATTCAGTAATTGTAAATGGAACACTTTTTATGTTTGTAGAATGAACAGAGTAATGCGCGATTGAGAAAATCAAACAAACAAATACATCAAGCGCTTGTTAGAAATTCACAACAATTTCTAAATTTAATTCATCTCGCATACAAATTCAAATGCAAATATGTACACAAAATAAATAAATAGAGAGTTCAAATAAAATTCGGAAATATTAATTTCCCTGCCTTTTTACGTTTCCACATTTTACCATTCGCACAAATTCAAAATATGATTTTCGTTCAATACTTCAACCCTAATCGAGAATGTAAATTACTTTTGTTGCTATGAAACGAAAACATTTTAATCCCCAAACGGGAGGTGGGTGACACGTGCACGCCAAAGCGCTTCCCACGCCCCGGCTTGGCTGGGGACAGTTGTTGCAAATTCAGCATTGCTGCGTAGTAGCAAATTAACCACTTCTCAGCGCTCTTGTCTCTGCTATTTCTCGCTTTTTGCTGGTAGTTGTATGCACAAAAATACCAAATGGTAAGTCGAGGCAAATGCATGCTGCAACCACTTTTGAACGTTTGAGGATGCCACAAATTGCAATAATTTGCTACACATTGAACGAAATTAACAACCCTCTCACCCACTGCCTTTGCTACTTTGCTACACTGGTCACGCTGGGCTGCGCAAATAAATATGTTACCCACTTGCTCGGCGATTGAAAACCTGCTGAAGATTTGAGCAGAAATGGGTAAAAATGGTCGTATGTATGTCAGGATCTAAAGGAGCAGGCAAACGTAGAATCTCAAATGCAAACATGCCACCGCAATGAGTTTTGAAGCTGGCACGACTTGCATGGCATTTAACGTAAATAAATATGTATGTATATTTGCATTGGCACCACAGCCGATATGCATACAACAGATCAACTAAATGAAAATATTATCACCACCCTATTGTCGCAGTTGATGAGCAATCATCGGCACCACCCTTAAATGTGTTCGCAAATCTGTCTTTATTTAGTACACACACACACACACAACATCGATCGATCTGATTTGTTGTTAGTGCATGTCACAGTAAGTTGCACGTGCACGTGGGGTTGCAATACACGCTTTGCTTGGCTGCATATACAGCAAATTATAGCAGCTTAACGCTTTCAATTTTTCTCCTCATTTCATTTCATTTCATTTCATTTCATCTGATTTTATATATCACTTCACTTCCCTGCAAGACAGCTGAGTATCATATGAGTACTCATATTATCATTATCCCTAATCACAAAAGTGCTTATCAAAGTCCTCATTTTCGTTCAGGCCATGGGAAAAAATTGAGTACTTTCCCCTCAATGTTTTCATCAGAAAGTCCTCAGTACTAATAGTCAAACTACTCATTTATGCCGTACTACAAAAACAAAAGAGTAAATGTGTGAGAATTTTTGCCTAAAGTGCTCAGCAATGTCTTGTAGGGTTTTATTTGCTATACACACACACACACAAATACATACATACTACCCACAGCCATCCAGCCATCCAGCCACTCATTCACTTAGCATAGTTTTCTGCTACGATAAAATGCTTAAATACTGTGTAGTTTTATTGTGTTGAGTAACCGCCAAATTGACTTGTTGATTTTGCTCTTTCCTTTTTCCAATTGTTCCGATAATGGTAATTGAGGTCGTTCAAAACGCAGTAGTTCAGCAGCAGCTGCAGCTGTTAAGATTTTCATGCAATTTCACAAATTTTAGGTGGGGTGATTTTTAATTTAACGGAGTTAATTTATAATTGTTCCGGTAAGTTGATATGGACTTGACAAAATAGTTGTAATTTTTAATAGATATTTGATCAAGCTAAAAACATGGAGCTTTTTATTACTTAAGGCTGGTTTTCAACAATTCAGAATTTTTTACATCTTTCAAAGTCTTTGGAGGACTTTGACGGTACTTGGAATGGACCCGATGCATTCGAGTTTGTCGATGAATTTCTATAATTCGATATATATCGATAATTCAATGAGTTTTAAAAAGTCAACGACCAAATTTCGATAAATCTCGATAATTGTGCATTTCGTAGGCTCGATAAATTGCGATAACTGTAAAACTTATACACCTTGAAATAAATCGATAACTTTGGTTAATTTAATAGCTGCATACATTTCGAAAGCTATCGACAAATTTCGATAACTCGTTTCACTCTGGTAACACGACAATAATCGATAAGCAGTGCAAACTTGATAAACTTGAAATTTCGATAACTCGATATACATATTTTGAAAATTTCAAATAAATAAGTATCGATAATTCGATAAGTTCAAAGATAAATTTCATTAACTCTATAAATAATGATAATAAATTCAATAAATATCCATAGTTTGATAAATTTCATTAACTTGACAAATTTCGATAGTCCCATAAATTTTATAGCTCGATAATTATCCGTAAATTTCGACAAAGTTTAATTTCAAATACAAAGTAAAACTAAATGCGAAAAAAAAAACTTAAATTGAACAGGTTGAGGCAATTTTCAACTAACCTAAAACCATGAAAACTCTCTCCTTCATCTACAGAAAAATGCCTTTCTATTGGTGTTATTGGTGTTGGTAGAATCGGTTAGGTAGAATCGCCAAACGAACGGTGACAAAATTTATGTTAGCCTATTAATAAACAGATTTTCTGTTTGTGAAATGTGCGTCATATTCATTTAACTATGTAAATATTTTTATCATGACATTTTAGAAGAGGATTTTATTCAAAATTGCAAAAAATATTCAAAATATGTAAGAAACTTTTTTAAGTAGATTTTTAAATAAAAAAATGGCCCATGAAATTTTTTAAAGAAAAAAAAATACAAGTTGACATACTTAATTTAGAAAAAAATTGTTATGCAAAAGATATGTTTAACCAAAGCAGGGACTTTTCGGAGAAAAAATTTTTGCGCTAAAAATTATTCGCTAGGGAAAAATTATTTTTGGAAATCATAATTAAAAATAATAGTATTAGGGCATACATTTTAGGGGCAACAGTTGTTTTTTAAGAGTTAAAATTTTTGGTGAAAAAATATTTTTTAGAGATTTTTAACAAAAAAAATATATATATGTAGAAATAGTAGATTCTTAAGAAAATAATATCCACCAAAATAAAAAAAATATTCAATACTTAAAAAAATTTTATTAGAAAAAAATTGCTTAAAGAAAAGTTACATCTTTGAAGACATTTTTTGGAAAAAACACTTACAAACATGTAAATCAATGAAAATTTTCGGAGATATTCTGTTATTAAATATTTTTTTGAAAAATGAATACCGAAGTTTTGTGGTATCATTTTGTAGTTATGCCTGACGGAATTCGAATATGTGGCGACCTACAGTAGGATATGTAATGTAAAATAAAGTAATTAAATAAGCGAGTAAAAAAATTTAAAAAATATATATATTTTTCTTATTGATCTTTTATATTCAAAAACAGTTAGTTGCAAGTTATTTGACATGCAATACTAAAGTTACCACCCTTGGAAATTTCGCGGCCATCGCCATAGAAATATAGTTATCTTGCCCACCTTTAGTTCCTTCCCAATTAACTTTAAGCTAACTTATTGTTAGATGCATTTCCTGCAGGGTAGCGTTGCTCTGATCTACGTACCAAGGCTTACAAGGTACCGAAATGGCCAACGAGTTAGGCCCTTCGACCTTGGATATAATAAAGGCAGAAGAGGTGCTTTACCTTGTGAGCTACTTTGAGTAGGTGGAATTGCTTACAATACAGCCGCGATCAGTCAATCAGACATCCATGAATAAATAAAAAAATCAGTCTGAATTTACTAAATGTTCCTACTATTCGATGTGGTTAAGCAAATTCATTTATATATATATTCAATTCAAAGTTACTTATTGATTGATTAAAATGCATTCAGTGGTCAAAGCACTCCGCATACATTCAGATATACATACACACAAACAACCAAGCACTTCAACACAAATCTGTGCATATAAAAATTAAATGTATTAAATTTCTACAAATGTCTATACCTCCGTCTTAAACCACCCTTTAAAATAAATACATTTGTGCATACATATGTTTGTATGAACAAACCATCATCATCATATTTACCTTGCTACCTCCAATGTATAGTATATACAACATCCATACATACATACATACATACATATGTATGTAGCTACTCGTACGAGTATGTAATTATAAGTGAACGTTTTCAACAGGACAAATGGGCAAATAAACTTGTTTTAAATCGTACATGGAGGACTTTTCAATTTATTTGCACTCAGCACAAAAGCAAATATGCACCAATAAGTAAATGTGTGCATTAAATGCGACATGCCACAGTCATTTCACGCTGACCTGGCCACCCTCCCCCCCTCAGCCTCTCGTCACCCTCCCTCTACTTGCACCAGTTGCTGTTGCCACAATACATTAACCCATACAAGCAATAAAACATGGAAAACGAGTGAACGAGCAGCGCAAAGATTGTGAACATTTAACTAAAAATCAGACGAAACAGCGAAGTGTGAATGGTAGCGAGTTTGGGGTGAACGAAACAGGGAGCAGGACGAGTAAGTGAGCGTATAAAATGGAATGAAAATAATACTAAATACAAGTCACTGTGTGCGCTTAAGCGCAAAAGGACCGAGCGCCTGAGAAGAAACCAGAGTAAGAGCGCGCGAGCGCGCGCGGCAATGAGCGGTGCTGAGCGAGCAAACGAGTGTATCTATCTATCCTTCAACGGAAATACCATATCTGTGCGCACTCAAAATTTTACCTCAGCAGATTTAAGTGCGGCCCACAAGAAATCGTGCCGCATTCAAAAAAAATTCACAAATGCTATGTAGCTATACACATTCACATACTTACTCGTACATGAAAATATACCTACCCTGTGGGAATATTAGTAATGCATTACATGCGTGATAAGTAGTGTAATGTATTTCTTATGAGTTCTCGATTCTATTACTGTTAGCTCTGGATAATTACGCACATTTTGATACATTGGCTGATTTTCTCCGACAAATAGTTTATTAACTGCAAAAAATTGAAAAAGATACTTCTCAGTGAGTTTAAAATTTCGGGATTTTTTTTTTTGAGATTTTCGAATATCACGACGAAATAAAAAAAATTGTGTCTTCTTTTTTCGATAAAGAATGTAAAAAAATATATATATTTAACCCAAAAAAAAAAAATATTGAGATGTCAATATTGTATGGAATGACTCCTATGTTACCAGCATTCTAATGTATCCAAAAAGTCCCGAAAAATTCATATTAAATCACATTAACTCCTCGATACTAGGTAATGTAAAATTGAATGCCTCACTTTTCCTAGGACATCGCCGTGGGGAAAAATAAATTTTCGAATATGGAAAAGGCTTTTTTTCTGATTCTTTTTTCGATTACTATACATTAAGTTTTCCCACTGGGTACATATGTATGTATGCTTAGCAATGTGTGTGTATGTTTGTGAAATTTATACCTATGTTTATTTATTTTGTTGATTTTTTTTTCTTCCTTTGTGTGCATTATGCTCGAGTCAGTAGCGTAAAATCACCCTTCAGGCGACAACAATTCCCACAACTGAATAACAAACAAACACGAGACACATCGACAAATCGCCTCGAATGCCTGCCATTCATGACGACTGGACATTGTCGCCCTACATATTCCGTTATGGACGGGCTATGTGTAGTAGCATCGTCGTCGTAGCCTTGGTTTGGCATGTGAAATCGCGGGAGTTGCCTGGGCGCCCAGCAAATGGTAGCAGGACATCACTGGTACAAAATTATTTGCTTCACGAAACCGCCGAAAGAGGAGAGTGAACTTTGCCACAGCGCAAGTCGAGCCGAACCTATGGATTACTGGAGACTATCAAATGCAGAGAGTTCGTAACAAATGCTTACATATGTATGTTTGTGCAAATATTTTTGTAATGAAATTGTGTCAGGCAATAATGGCAGCTACGAAGGATAAGGGTGGTGGTATGGTTGTATGTGGTAGTATGAGAAGAGCGTAAAAGAGAAATACAGCGTCGTGAGAGAGAGAGCATTCAATGAGTTAGGACGAAATGACTTTGGAAATTTTCGCCAAAAGGTTTAAGGGTGTTGTGGAAAAAAATACAAAATATTCATGCAATATTCGTCGGCAAGTAGCTAGGATAGGGAGTGGACTTTTACTCAAATTTTGCATATTAAAAGCGATACACTTCTTATAAATTAATATTGTTTTTTTTATGTATCGATGGACAATTACAGTTTTTTCAATTTCCATATTTAGACATGTATTGAAACGTAATTATTATGGTTTTTTTATAGTCATTCTCTAGAGAGAAATTGTAACGAAAATAGGTCCACTGCACAGTGGTTCAAAATTGGCATTTTGTGTTCACAATTCACTGGAGCCTTCATTTTTCATTCAATTTGATTAATTTTTTTTTTTTTTTAAATCAGTCAATTTTACACACGAAAAAATCAATATATTCACAAAACTGGGGACCAAATGTAGTAAAACTGCGTTTTTAGTTTTTCTCTTTGCCGTCTGGCTTTGAAATTTCTAGAATATGATTGAATAAAAAAATTATTCAAAAGATGCGGTGCATTGTAGAATAACGATATGAGTATCAATCAAAAGGAAAAATTCCGTAGAATAGAAAAAAATGTATTTTTGGGTGCACCAGGACAAATAATTATTGAAAATGCCCGTTTGAAATTTTATCCTTGAATGTCATTGAAAGTTTCCAATATTTATTTTTGAAAAAAATATATGTCAAGGACCAATATGTTAACTACCGCATCCTCGCATTTAGTCCTTCTAACTATTTAAGTTTTAGATAAAAAAAAAAAAATTACAATTCTCTTTATAAGATATTGATAGTTACAATATACATAAATGATAACTACGGTTTAAATACTTTAACTGTTTTGTATACAAGGGCGTAGTCAGCCTTTCATCTAGGGGGCAGGAGTTTATATATAGGGAAAAATGTTTGTAATTATATTTTTTTTTTGTGTACATAAAACGAAATTTTTGGGTTTAAGAAAGTATAAGTTTTGTGGTAGCTTTTACAAAGATAAGAATTCTCTTAAAATTCGGTTAGTAATTTTTTTGTTTAACCCTCGTCCGTGCGACTAGGTACAATTGTAACTTTTGCGTTTTTAAATTACAATAACTTTTTTTCCAGAAAACTTAGAGGGCTGGATCTTCGTGACATCTCTACATTTTTGTTGCGCCACATGTTCCCTTAATTTAAAACAAAATGGGCCACTATTTTCTGAAATAGAGGGCCGAGTTAAATTTACACCCACGTCAAAGCGCATAGGTACAATTGTACCTTCATATATCTGGTATGAAGAAAAAAGAAGATTATTATTATTTTTAATTATATATAACTTTTTTTATAAAAAAAAAGAGACACAAGCGGAGCTAATTCATATAAGAAGCGATAATAAACTATATAAAAAAGTAACAATCGAGACAATTCAATTTAGGAACAACGATTTAGAATATACATTTTGAAATTTTTAGAGAATTTCTTCGCAAGAAATACACGTTGTTTTTGAAACTGAATGTGCATCACTAATTGGATAAGCACAAGATAAGCAAAGCATTCGAGTTTTACGTTGTTTCCTATTTGAGTTCCGACAGATATAGCAACGTCCAGTGATAGGGGAGGCTCCGCGGCTACCATGAGGTAATTGAAGAACAGCTGCTGTAGATGCCACAACGCGACGGCCAAGTACCATTTCTATTGCACTTCGAAGGAAATGGCTTCTCATCATCATTCGATTTGCACTTCGAGATTCAACTGAAGGCATGCATAGCTGATTGGAGAGATCTTTTAGAAACTTTCGACGTTGGTTTTTTTTCCTGAAACCGGGGGTTATGATTTTTGTAGATTATGTAGGATGCTAAACCAGAATTGTGATCGCAAGTAGCAGCAAATATAAACTGAACCAAATAAACATCGTATTATTTTTGTTCCGGTCAGGGCTACCAACTATCCTTAGCTATTTGGTGCCATATTAAAGATAAAAAAGTGCCAAAATGTGCCAAATAGAAAAATAAAAGTGCCAAAAAAGGTGCTATCCTTTATAACGCTTCCCATGTAGCTAAAAAGAACCAAATTTCTAAAACAAAATTGCAATGCCAAAATAAAATGAACCAGTTGAATAACCTTTAGAAATTAGAAAATTTTAATTGAGAAAAAGAAGTACACGCAAAGTATTTCACAAAAATATTTTGAAATATTGCTATTTTTCAAAAGTGCCATTTTGGCACTTTGTGCCAAATTGAAAAATTAAGTGCCATTTGATGTAAAATATTGCCAAAAATGGCACGGTTTGAGCCAAGTTGGCAGCCCTGGTTGCACCAGTATGAAAAATATTGAGTACATACATTTGTATGTATGGAGGGTACATATTGTTGCATTTTTCGGAGTGCATTTTATGCAGGCTACTGTGTTTCTATTTTTACTTTTTTTTTTAAACAATTGTCATAACAAAAAATTTGTAAACATGTTCAAAATAACGTGTAATGATTAAATATTATCAGTTTTTATAAAAAAATTAAACCCCAGTAAAAATTCATATCAAAACTATATGAAGGTACAATTGTACCTTTGCGCCCGGTTAGCGTTGTAAGAATATGCGCCCGGACGAGGGTTAAAATATTTTTCTTTATAGAAAAAGGTATTTTTTGCTTTCAAGTGTTTTTTCTCAAGTTTTTATACACGAAGTATAAAAATATGCAAACCAGAAGAAAGACGGTTCAATCGCCTTTTAGTAATTCCTTTGTCAAATATTTTTTTATGAAAAAAGTTATTTTTCCTTTTAAGTGTTTTTTCTCAAATTTTTATATACGAAGTATACATATACGCATATCAGAAGAAAGATGTTTTAATTGCGTTAACAACAAATTTTTTTTAAATCGGTTAGTAATTTGTATGTTTAAAATATTTTTTTTTATAAAAAAGATATTTTTTACGTTTAAATGTGTTTTGCTTAAATTTTTACACACGAAGTATACAAATATGCATATAAGAATTAAAATTTTTTTTCTATTTTGCAGAATTTTTCCTTTTAATTGATACCCATGTTGTTATTCTGTCGGCCGCTGTGGTGTAGTGGTAAGCAGTGCGCGCTTTCACTCATCAGCACCTGGGTTCAAGCCCTGGTCAAAGCAACATCGCAAAATATATAGAAAAAGGTTTTTTCTTAACAGCGGTCGTCCCTCGGCAGGCAATGGCAAACCTCCGAGTGTATTTCTGCCATGAAAAACAGCTTCTCATAAAAATACAATCGCCGTTCGGAGTCGGCGTAAAACTGTAGGTCCCTCCGCTTTGTGTGACAACATCAAGGCGCACACCACAAGTCGGAGGAGAAGCTCGGCCAAACACTAACATATGTGTAAGCGCCAATCTATTATTATTATGTTGTTATTCTACAATGCACCAAATCTTTTAAATAATTTTTTTATTCAATCATATCCTAGAAATATCAAAGTCCTTTAAAAAAAAATCCTGACGTCAGAGAGAAAATCTAAAAACGCAGTTATACTATATTTGGCTCCTAGTTTTGTGAATATATTGACTTTTTCGTGCGTTTAAAAAATTTTTGGTTTTTGTCGCATGATTTTTGAATTTCTGTTTGTTTGTATTAAATTTTTAGTGCAAAGTGCAGAAGGGTACCAATTTTGATGAAACTCGCATCTCCTGTTCCAGTTAGTAAAAGTTATATAATAAAAACTAGAAGAAAAAATTGTAGGTTTCTCCCAAAACGAAAAAAAATTGGAAATGTTACAAAAAAATTTTTACCAAAATTATGTTTTTTTGTTTTTGGTTTTTATACAAGTTTTGGATACGCAGTTTTATATATCTTAAATTTTAGTATAATGAAGGGTAACGTGTTTTTGGTCGAAAATGGAACACACTTATCTTAGACAATGCATTATCTTCAGTTTTGCATAAAGCACCAGACTCCATTTCGAAATTGTATTTAAATGAAAACTTAGAAAAGATATACTAAAAAAAAAGTCAGAATTACAACTCGTGTTTATATACCCGTAGTTGTGTATGTACATAAGTATACGCCTCACTGCTTAAGGGTGACATTTTGGTATCTTAAACTTTTAAAATTAAAAAATTCGTTAAATTTTAAAAATTACAAAATAGCTGGGACAGATATTCTGCACGCTGCCATTATTTCAATTTGGTGGCACACTCTTGAAACTTCACATAAATGCTGTATTTGATGCCAACTTTCATTGCCTCTAATATGAATATTCTATTTGAAAACTTCCAAAAGTTATTACAAAAAAAAAAAAAAAAAATTATGATTTTTTCGAATGACAATGAAAATATAGTAATTGCGGTACTTTTTTACCTAAAGAAACGATTTAAGGATAAAATTGTTCAAATACTTAATTTATTTTTTATTGTACTTATTTCAGGAACTGCATTAATTGAAATAAATTCGAGAGAAGGGAGTGACACTAAAAAAAAACAGCTCGTGAGATTTGCTCATATGATTATTATATGGAATTTTCGTATGTAATACCGAAAAAGCACATATTGCTAGCTTAGAGTAAAAAGTTGCTAAGATCATTTTTAAAAATTTTACAGGAGTGATATAAAAAAGTTCTTATAGCCATTTTCTTCAAGTATTTTGAAAAAAACTGTAAGAAGCAAGTTCATTCAGATATTCTAGGCTTATCAACGAGCCACGGACGTATCAAGAAGAAGTGTTTGCAAACGAGTATTTCTCTTCTGTGGCAGTCAGACAGCCGTCAAAGCTTTACACTCGCACATAGGCAATGCAAATTCCCTAACTGAATGTCATACATCTCTGATCGAGACAGACCAAATTTATGAAATCTGATACCGAAGATATCACATGGCTCATTAAGCCAATGAACGGGAAAACTCTTTCACCATGTAAGACACCGTTGATTTTCGTACCTTCTATACAAGAAAAGGCACATCTCTTGAGTTCCCTTATAAAGACTTTACTTGGCATTCTGAGCATTTTCGTATTTATACATGTGTATATATTAGGGCGGGTAATTTTTTTTGTTGACTATGAGCGTATATAAATTTAGAGTTTGGCAAATTGCGTTTCTCCCTAATGTTTCTTCAAAACAAAAATTTCTTCAAAATAAAGACTTAAACAAGTTGATGTCTTTAAACCAATGACCGCAACAGTTACAACCTTTATTAAAAAACTCGCACTTTAACAATTATTTTTTTACTTTTATTTAATTACTCATTAAATAACCATTGTTTCTGACTTTTATTTTTTAAGTTCAAAATAACAATTATTTTTGATTTTTTTTATATAAATAATCTGCAAATAACAGTTGTTTTGGATTTTTACATTATATTTCTTAGATAACAGTTATCGACGACTTTTATTTATAAAAGTCATAAATAAAAATCAGTCACTGACCTAAATTTTTTTAAATCATACTTATAAAAGTCATTTGTATATGTCGTAGTAAACTTTTGTTTCCCAACACCTTCTTTACTGCGAAGAATTTTAATTACTTTTATTTTTGAATGATTTAAAAAATATAAGTCGGTGACTGATTTATATTGATGGCTTTTATAAACAAAAGGATTCAATAACTGTTATCTAAGACATATAATATAAAAATCACAAATAATTAAATTTTGCATAAAAATTACAAATTTGAGTCTGTTGAGTAATGTTGTTGTTTTCGTGTTCTTTTCTCAACATCTTAAAAGGGCTTATTGCGTACTCTGCCTTAAAAATGTTGCACTCGGATAATGTTGCCGTACAAGAAGGTGAAATTTTTCGAGAAAAGAAAACGCCATAACTGACAGTTGTAAAGAGGAGTGTTACATTCAAAATTACTGTATGGAAAATTCAAAACTTCATTGTTTTATTAAATTACCCCTGTGGGACGTACTGACTTTGACTTGAACCTTTTTTCATTTCAAGCGAGCGTAACAGATTTCACAGCGCAAAAAATGGGCTGTCAGCAAAAGTTGGTAGCCTACAGCGAAACAGAGCGACATCCAAAGAATAAAACCTCCAAATCGTTGGCTGCGCGAGATGCAAGTGCTCTATTTGTTTATATGTACATGCGAATGTAGGTGCACCGGGTTCATAGAGTGTGGGCCGTACTGCGTCGGCTGTGTGCCTGTATGCGATCAAAGCTTAAATGTGGGCGTGTCGCTATGCTGGGATTCTTTGGCATACACGGCTGGTTTCGTGAATATACGTACATATGTATGTTTGTCCGTGTATTCGTGTGCTCCTTAACAACACCGAAATTGATGTCAGCGAAGAGCAACAAAGATGTGGTTTTTGTTGTTGCATTTGCGTTTATGCTAACTCTAAATGAATTTGCGAAAGCTTGCCTCTATTTTTTGTGTATCACTAATATTACTAAATTACTAAAAATTGATTTTCAATTCACCAGCTGCTTCTTAAGGTGTAAACCAAATCTTGTTTGTAGTTTTGGTTAATTAGATTTGCGAAGTCGCAAGCTGGCGAGTGGTAAGTTAACTTAATAGTAGCTATTAGTAGTAGTGAAAGCATGCAATTTATGATGTTTGTAAACTTCATTTGAGTTCTTAGTTAGAGTAAATATTGATGAAAGAAATTATAAGTCAATTAAGAGGTATGCTATGAATGTGAGAATGGAAACAATTGCGACAAACTTTCCTATAAATTTTCAATAAGGGTACTCATTTAAAAGCGCAAATCTCTCGCAAACTGGGCAAACTGTGCAATTTAAAACCCTCGCAAATGAAATGTCAAAATTTGTATGGAAAGCTATTTGCACAAAAAGGCCAAGTTTGCGTGGAAAGTTTGTCGCGCAAATTTGCGCAGTGTGATGTGCAACCCTCAATCAACTATTTTGTTTAATTTCATTTTGATTTGTGCTCAACGCTTTTTCGTAAGACTTAAATATTTTCTTAAATTCGAGTTTAAATTGTTCAAATTTATAACTTGAGCAATGTCAAATAATTAAATGGCTGAAATTGCACAGAATATAAAATTTTCCTCATGAAACACACTGCGCAAAGTTGCCCAATTGCTCAAATATGAAAGTTGCGCGAATAGATGAGTACCCTTAATGTAATTTCACTTCAATTAATTTTTTTTTGATTTTTTTTTTAATTTTCTGTCGTTGGGAGAGATAGATTGATGACAATTATAGTAGTAAATAGTATGAATACTCGTCTACTATATGCTGATAGGAGAGAAGAGATTAAATAAAAATGTTATTGATCCTAGTTTCTGATTCACCAAATATTTGATATTTTCCCCCATTGCGTATCGTGCACCACGTCGTATACGAAATTTTTTAATTAATATTTTCGATATATGTATGTATGGATGGACACCTGCAATTCCACGTTCTGATAAAAAGCTCATAAAATATGAGCGGCTTGGTTCTACTAATCGACAACCTCTTTTCATTTCTCACAAAATTAATTAAAAATAAATAAATAAATACACAGCCTGCTTTTCAGTGTAATCCGCCAGAAAATACAGTAATGTTGTAATGTAATACAGTTGTGCAGTAATCACTTTCGGTAATAGAAATTGCAACTGAAATTACGCAAATCGTTAACGAGAAATAATTTCCACTTGCTCATGCTGGAAAATTTGTATAGAATTAGAAAAATTTTGCATCACACATAAAAAAAAAACTTGTATTAATTTATTCGCCTGATACGAGCTATTTAAATATTAAAGAATATAGCATTTTTAACACATTTTTCGGGCCAGTAATTTTGTTTTAAGCATAAAAATATCTGGTAAAATATTTAGTCTGCATTCACCACGTAAACAGAGCCTGTTTAAGAGTTTAGGAAAAAAATTGCGAAAGTTGCCGAAATTATTTCAAAAAGTTTCTAGAAAATGCCGAAATTAGTAGAAAAAATTCTTAGAAGTTTCGAAAGTTTGAAAGGTGTCGGAAAAACGCCTCAAAAATCTGGAAGAGTATCGAAAAAGAACTCATAACAATATGTCTATTTTACATATACTGCAGAGATTTCGAAACACCTACCCCACGTTTGAGGAGTCAAGGAATCTAGATTGTTTAGATAATAATTAATAATTAGATTTAGTGAGCATCGTTATCGGTATCTATGGATATCGGATGGCCAAATGGGAAGGTGCCTGAGCGTATTTCAGACAGACCGTTTACTTCGTTGCCTCATTTGCAGAGACTTATTCGTTTAGGAAATATCTCCTAAAGTATAAGTTAAGAATAGTCTGAGTGACTAGTAGAAATGAAACGATTTAAGTCGTAGTATCACAAGGGCCTTTCGCTTTAGGCCTTAGTGTGCTGCTGCTGCGTGCTAGTGGGAGCCACACCCACGCAACTATTGTATTTTCACACTATAGTATGACCCCCAAAGCTTTTCGATATACTTACTTTTAGTTGTACAGGGGAACGACCTCTAAATATAGTTTTGTATTAGATAATACAAAGGTCTCAGGTGACATATATTTTGTCGCACGAAACTTAATATTTATTACAGAAAAAAAATTTTTTGATTGTTTTAAATATGCACACGTATGTACATTAGGATGTATCACTCTCCAAACAAAAAAAAGTCGCTCCTCTTTTTCTATCAGAAATGTAAAATTTATTATACTTTGAGACTTAAGCCAAAATTTTTCGGAAAAATTTGTGTTGAAAAAATTTTAATTAGGCCAGAAAATAACAAAAATAAAAATCGATTTTGTATATATAAAATTAGTTTTCAAAATATTTTTTCTAAAAATTCACATCGGCTGATAGAAAAGTTTAAGCCTACACTCAGAAAAACCATTCCTTGATGCTAGGAAAAAAGTGTGATATTCTAAGGAAATATTACCTTGAAATGGCTCCAAAGAAATGGCTGCCTTAATATGAGTAAAATATTTGACTCAGTTTAAGGAAAACACAATTCCTTAGATTTGGGAAAAAATTACTTGCCGTTTCATCCCCCGTGAAAGGAATAGGTATGTCATTTTGCTCGTGGCGATCAACCAGTGGCAATGGTCGACAGAGCAAAGCTCTGAAGTGCTAGTCGAGAGATGCACGAACAGGAAATTTTTTTATTCATTTATTTTTTATTCTTTTTTTTAATTTTAATTTTTTAAATTGTTTAAAAAAATACCTAATTTATTTTTTATGGTATGTATTTGATTATTTAGGTTTTTCCATATGTGAAATTAATTTTACAATTTGTAATTTGTAATTTATATTTAAATTGAAACAATTGACTTTCTTTACTCTAACCACCTCCAACCAGACTCGAACCTGCGATCTCAAAACCAGAAGCAGCAGTCTTCACGCGACGCCACAGCCAACATTCTTTAGCATGAACCTGAATTAAGGAAAAACTTTCCAAATTGTGTAAATTTTTCGCAATATTAAGGAAAAAACAGTAACTCTAAAATAAGGATACTGTTTTCTTGCTCTAAGGAAATGCTTTTTTCTGAGTGCAAAATGTCTGCATAAAAATCTTATTAATAGAATCAAAGTAATGGGATTTTTGGAGGTATTTTGATAAATCTTAATATTTTTCGAAAATATTTTGACTGAAGTCTAAAAATATAATCAGCCCGGTTCACTTTTCACTTTTGATTTCCATGTATTTTCTATGGGCGGGGGTAAAATTTTCGGGTGATTTTTTTTTCGGGCGAAACCCAGGATAAGGCTAAATAAATTTTATAATTCCGTGAAAAAAATCGAGCCCTAATGTACATATGTATTTATGTAATTATATTTCATATCCTGCTAGTTGCAAAAATATAAAGAAAAATAAATAAAGCTGCATTTCAACGTAATAAAGCATGCCTCTGAAATAGTTTGCATGCAAAAGTTAAGAGGGAAACGTTTCCACAAAACAAAAAGAAAAAAATTATGCCAGCAAGACAACAATAAAACGAAAAGCCGAGTCGTATGAACCTAAAAAGTAAACAGTAGCAGTACCTAACACGTTAAGCCGTTGCACATGGAATATTTTTTTTAAAGGGCCGAAGTGGAGAGATCTCGGGCAAAATGGAAGGCAAGGCGAGCACTGCACGACGACACTGCATATTCATTCGCACAAACATATACGAATACAAACACACACACATGCTACAAATATACATTTGGTAGAGTTATGACTGCAGACAAGCAGATGGAGTCGCCCGACTGACAGTTTTGTTGACTGTTGTATGCCGTTGTTGCAGACTGTATGTATGTATGTATGTATGTATGTACGAGTATGTTGAAGCGAGGACTTGCAATATGAAGTGGGACAACCTGGCGAACCTAACGATGAACATTAAGGTGAAATGTTGGCAAGTAGGACGCATATTTAAGGCAAGCTCTCAGGAGATGGTCACGAAGCGAAAATGTTAATACATTTGTTAGGTATGTATGTATGTATGTATGTATGTATGTGCACACAAGTATGTAGTAAAACGTAGACAAATTAGGGAAGGTGAAGAAGGCATGTAATATAAGCTGAGAATATGAGCACGGAGTATGCATGACGAAGAGCGTGGAAAGGGTAAAATACAGTGTGTAAACATTTGCAAGTAAATACATACATATATACCGAGTGTAAATTTGCCAGTGCTATGAGTATATGTATGTATGTACGTGTATGTGCGTGGTAGTGTTTGCATTAGAGAAATATCAAGAGAGAAAATATTAAATCGCATTCTAACTGCAGGAAGGTAAGGCAGAATGCGTTGCTCAGGCAAAATATGGCAGCCAACGATAGCATTTACATAGTTACAGTGGCAAAAAGAATTTTAAAAAATATATATTGCAAAAGTATGAAGCAAAAGAAAATTCAACAAATATATTATAACTTCAAGTAAAAGCATGAAACCAATCGAAGACAGTGGTATGAATGGATCAAAATTTGCTTAATGGTGGCGATAAAGTCATGTCTAATTTCGGTGGCAATATAAAATGTAAATTTTTTTTTTTTGTCTCATGACAAAAGTAGTGTTGATCGGTAGATCTTACAGAAGTTGTGATTAATTTCACACGAAAAAACAGCATTCGAAAAGACTTCCTGGGAAAAGCCTTCCTGGGAAAGGAAAACTTTTGAAAAAAACTCCAAAAGAATTATCCTCGACGTGTATTTGAAATACTTTCCAGCCAAGAGTTCAGTGAGAACGAATAATAGGGTAGCCCGACATTGGCACAGGAATGTCGAAGAAATCTACAATCATTAAGGGCAGCACATCAGCAATCTATACTGGGTCAAGGGACATGAAAAAGTTCCGAAAAAAAACAAACACATGAGTGTGCATGATTCGAGTTTGAGACAAGAATTGTAGTAACAAGTGCAGGTATTCTAACATCGCGGGATGAAAGCAACCTAATAAGGCTAATATACAGCTTGTTTAGCGACAAAATTGTCGCGAGTGAGTGGGGAAGCGTTTGCATGTAGCGAAGTGTAAGAGAGGTTCCCGCATGTTGGTATCTTCAAACTTCGTCTGCAGCTTCCTGACAGCGCTATTCCTGGGGAGCATCCTGTCATGAAAGCCAATTTTTGAGGAAATTATGTAGCGCCACTTGCATTATACAGCTGCAGGGGAGCTATACATCAAAGGATTATAGGGTGGGGCTGCATGGCATAGATTGAAACTTTATAGCAGTATAGGTGCAGGTCTCTACTGCCAGAAGCTCTCCGTCAAACAGGAAGTGGCTGCCTACAAATACAAGATAAGCTTACTCGAAACTGATCAGCGAATATCTGAACTTCCGCTCAATCGGGTAAGAGTACTTTCTTATGACGTTTACTTGGGTTCCGGACCACGGAATTCGAAAAAAAGTACCCTTGCAACTGAATGGTGGGAAAATGGGAGTAGTTCTAACTAACTGTGGCTCACTATTGGAGAGGTGGGCCTTATTCCACAGGCACTGGATGAAATTTAGGACATTGCAAGGCCCTTCTTATCAGGGATGGATCGAAAAGGCTGCTTTTGGTGGAGGTTCTGACCGATTACTGTGCAATTGGCTGAGAAACTTACCCGTTCGTTACTGTCGCAGACTTAGGTTGAAATATTTTATCGAGCATTGACATTAGCCGCATTCGTAATTTCGTAGCCTGCCTTAGGCGTAGTGGTTACCGTTAAAAAAAATGTACAAGGTATCAGAAACTGTCCCTTTCTTTAATGTCATAGTGCGTCCCTAATATGGGACAAGCAACGAAACCTAATCCTAGGGGTCCTCGGGTAGTAGAAAGCAGCAGAAGTAGAAAGAAACTGCGCACTGCCGTAAAGAAATTTGACGCAGGAAACTTCCTTCGCCATTTCCCAAGCGCTTTTTTGTATTGAGTTTTTGCTTTTCTTGACAGCTGCATACTAAGTTAAAGGTGCAAAATTACTTACCGGCAAATCCTGCTCCTGCTTGGCAACTAAAACGTGATTACAAGTTTTTATATCTTTTAAGGTGTTTTAAGGGTTTTGGCAGTACTTGGAATTGACCCGATATATTCCAGTTTACCTATAAATTTCGATAGTTTGATACATATCGATAATTTAAAGAATTTCAAGAACACTAAAATCCGATAACACAACAAAATTCTAAACTCGGCTAATTTCGATAATTTTTGAAAAATGTCGATAACTACGTTGAGAAGGCCCGATAAATTTTGATAACTCAAAAGTTTATATATATCAACAAAAATCGATAGCTCGATAAACTTTGGATAACTATAAATTTCGTAGGCTCGTTAATTTTAATAGCTCCATATATTTCGAAAGCTATCGATAAATTTCCATAACTCGTTACAATCATGTAACATGATAATATTAGATAAGCAGTGATGACTCGATAAACTTATGTAACCTTGAAATTTCGATAACTCGATATATTTTTATAATTCCAAAAACTTCGATTCGATAAATCAATAAATGTCAATAACTCGATAAGTTCAAAGAACTCGTTGCATTACGATAACTCGATAAATTTGTTTAACTCTATAAATAATGATAATTCAAAAAATATCGATAACTTGATAAATTCCATTAACTGGCAAATTTCGATAATCCCGTAAACTCGATAACTATCCATAAATTTCGATAACTAATTTTCTGTGTCTATAAATTTCGACAACTCAATAAACATTGATCAATACGTTGCGATTAATCAATAAACATGTAAAACACGATAAATTTCGATTACTATAAATTTCTATAACTTGATAACTTTCGGTAACAAAATTATTTATGATTGAATTTATTTCGATTCCCATTCATAATTTTTTTCCTATTCTTTCATTCTTTTCATTTTCGTCTTTTTCTACAATTTTTCCTTCACTTGTCTTCACTGTAACCATTTATTTCTTCATCATCACATTTGTGTCTATTACAAAGTTAAATTACAAATACGAAGTAAAAAAAATGCGCTAAAAAACTCAATGAACAGGTTGCAACTACACAAATACGCAAAATTTTGCGCAATTAATATTTGAATATTTGGGTTTCATAAGAAAATTAAAACTATAATTATAAGTGTATGTACATATTTATGTATTTTTTTTTTAATATTTTAAATTTCCGCAGCTTTTCAATTTCTCGTTGATGATTCGCTGAACACTGTAAAACCAGTTTAGTCCTCTGCAAAGGATAGAAAGAAATTTAACAATCATGCCATGGCAGCGACGGCGAACGAGAACAGTAAATTGACAATGGCCGTAAAAGTAGCAAACAAAAAAAAATAACGCTTAAAGAATGTTGGGCAAATAAAATAAACGTTTGGAAATACATACATACATACATACATATCTAATATAAAAACAAAAAGCAAAAAACGTACAGCAAGCAAAAAATTAAGCTCAAGAAAAATTAAAAAAAAAAAACGAGAAAAATATATAAAACACACAAAAGTGTGCACCAGCAACTGTAATAAAAATTGTCCGCAAAAACTCGAGTGTACGCTGCGGCAGTGGCGCACAACTCGAGGTCGTCGTCGAAGCGGGGACATGAAACAGCCGGAATGCAGATATGCGGTGAATTTTTCGCCTGCTACAATTTTTAGTATTTTCGTAAATATTTTTTTTTTCTATAAGATTTTCTTTTTTCTTGCCCTCACTAAATTTCACTTTTGCATTATTTTTTTTTTTTGTGCTCTCTGCACTCTTTTATATGTATGTACATATATAGTAGATAAGTATGTAGGTAGTAGTCAGAGCTTTTCTTATTTTTTTCGACATTAAAAATAAAGCTGTTGTTGTAGTTGTCGTTATGCCACTTTTTGTGGCATTTTTATGCTATGCATGCACAATTCAAATCAAAAAAAAAGCGTTGTAAAAATCTACAAGCGCAAACACACACACACACATACCCACACCCTCGTACATCAACACACAACAGCCGTTGAGTGCCAGCGCGAGCAAAGAGGCAAACAGTTAGTAGCGCATAATCTTAGTTACTTATACGTCATGGTGTACGCGTTTCGTTGCTGCATAAATTTCTGTTTGTGGGTTGAAGGATGTATGCGCCTCCTTGCCAGCGTGTTGATGGAAGGGAGCTGTTTTATATCATGGCCCAACACTCAAAATGATTTTATTTTCTTTGGTACAGCAGCTGTGGGAAAAAATATGCTGCCAATGCAGTGAAGCGCGTGGCTGGGGTGTGCTATGTGGGTATAGGTATCACCACAAAAACGTTTTTCAACTTTGTTTTTTTTATTTATATTTTTTTTTTTTTTTTGCTTTTCCCACAATTGCTGTGCTGTGCTATAACTTTTGCTTGCTGCCTTGCATATTTTATTTTATATTTTTTGTAAGACTTATTTTAATTTTTTTTTGCACTTTTATTAATATTTTTTTTTTCTTATTTTATTATTACTTTCTTTTTGTGTTATTTACCTCTACCGTACGCCTGACTTTCATTACTCAAACACACACACACACACACACACATACATTTACCATCAGCTGGCATAACGGCATATGGTGGCAAATGTAAAAGTATATATGTATGTATTTAGGTAAGCTTTTTATTTTCTTATACTCGCTTTGGTTACCTCCACTGCCACTGCTGCATTTTACGTTTGGATAAATGGCAACAGCAAAAGTAGGAGCAAAAGATGGTAAAAAAAATCTTTGAAACATAAAAATTATGCAAAATGTCGAAGCAAAGGTGGAGTGCTCACAGAAGACACAGACGCACACACACACACACCCAGACACACAACCAACTGAATGGCTGGCTGACTTAACGACGCGCTCACTTTGCTACTGTTTGGTACACTCAATTCTCCTGTGGCTGTGTGAAGCTGTGTGCATTGTGGGTGGCTTTGGTTTGTTGCGAGTGTGTTGTGTCTGTTTGTAGGCGTATGCCAACATTTGCGCATCAACTTCGTCCTTTTAGCTCTTTAATGAGCTAAAGGAAGCATTTTAAATATATTTAGCATATTTATGGAAATTTGGTTTGAAAATTTTCCTTAAGTAATTTGATATTTAATAAATAATTTTGGTAATTATTTTGCTTGAGTTGGTACACAGAAATAACTTTAAAGTACAATTCTGCGAAATTAGTAACATTATTTCTGAACGACTAAAGCAGACAGACTAGGAGGGCCAGTTACTGTCGAAAATCGACCGTTTTTCTAGTTTCTAAGAGCTTTGGCGAAGGTTTTGTAAATTAGCACGTCATCTGCTCCTCCTGATTTGCAACTAAAATGTGACCTAATTTTTTTTTTTATCTTTCAAGGTCTTTCGAGGACTTTGGCAGGAGTTGGAACTGACCCGATACAGTTTGTTCATAAATTCAAATAATTTGATACATATACATAATGCAATGAATTTCAAAAGCACTAAAATTCGAAAACACAACAAAATTTGGTAACTCGACTAATTTCGATAACTGCGCATTTCAAAGGCTCAATAAATTTCGTTAACTCAAAAATTTATGCATCTCGATATAAATCGATAATTCGATAAACTATGATTACCTCTATAGATTTTGATAATTCGGTAACACGATAAAATTCGATAAGCGGTGATAACTCGATAAGCACATATAACGTTGAAATTTCCATAACTTAATATTTTTTGAAAATTCCAAAAACTTCGATTCGATAAATCAATAAATTTAAGTAAATTAATAAAATCGATAACTCGATAAGTTGAAAGAACCCGATGCATTACGATAACATAACTCGATATACTTCTTTAACTCTATAAATAATAATAATTTATTAAATATGTATCGATAACTTGATAAATTTCATTAACATGACCAATTTCGATAACCCCATGGCTCAAAATTATCCGTAAAGTTACAACTAAGTTCCTGTGTCTATAAATTTCGACAACTCAATAAACATTGATTGATCAATTTGAATAACTCGATGAGTTGCGATAACTCGATAAACATGGATAACTCGATAAATTTCGATAACTATAAACTTTGGAGATTCGATAAATTTCGGTAACTTTATATCTTTCGATAACGAAAAATTTCAATAATTTATCTTACACTTTCAGTTACTATTGTTTTCTTTTCCGTCTTTATCTTCAACTTTGCCTTCACTTTTCATTGTGGCAGTCGACAGCAGGGGCCCCCACTTAGATATTAATAACTACAGGTTCTCTGTGTTAAGCTAAGAGAAGCGCTGGGTGCCCAAAACTAAGTTCCTCAGACAGCTGATGTCCACTACGGAGAGCTTTTCGGAAGTGCTGATGAAATGCACACCGAGGTGCTTAAACCTTAGTCTGGAGAATACCGGGCAGCTGAGAAGGAAGTGCTGAGATGATTTCACCTCGTCTTCGAAACGGCTGCGGCGTTAGAGAACCGTGCCGATATAAGGTCAAACCGCGTGGGTTTCTAAAGGAGAATGTCCGGTAAGTAAACCTGTTAAAAGCGAGCGTTGGTGCTTAGTCAGCGACAGAAGCTCCCTTGACCGCCCGCAGTCAACAACCGCCCAGAAAGACCTTGAAATTTTGAAAGTCGGGGTTTTCATCCAACGCTCACTGCGCCGACTGCGAGCCTATCTGTCCAAGAGTAGGCCGCAGTTTGCCCAAGGTACGCCTATGCCCTCCCTGTCCGAGGTGATGGCCTGGAGGAGGCTCTGCCTAGCCAATTCATTAGAGCAATTTCCAGTGATATTCTGTCTCCTGGTACCCAAATCAGCTCGATTTGGAAGTATTCCGAGTCGGTTGAGAGAGAGGCAGGCATTCCCCGACCAGTTTCGATCGTACCATCAGCGATCCCAGCGCCCTGATTGCCGCCTGCCCATCACTGTAGATATTTAACCTTCTAGTCGGCAAACAATTTTAGCTAAGCCAATCGGTTGCCTCTTTTATAGCGTTCACCTATGCCTGAAAGATGCTGCAGAGATCCGCCGGTCTGAACATAACATACATTGAGAATTTCTGATAGTAGACAACTCTCTCGTCCAGCCTCGATTGCTACAAAGACTGTCATTCTCCCATACACCGCTTGGAGGGATGTACGTGAAGAAAGATCCGTTTGGAGCCAGCCTTGTGGCATTCCGATCCTCTTCTTTCGGTAGGAAGTCAAAGCTTTTGAGAATTATCGAGAGCGCATACACTGATACGATTACTATCTTGAGGGTATCGGCCAAAATCTTCTACACAGACGACATCGAAACAAAAAAGCGTAACTTCAGATCCGTTTCTGTCTTGGATGAAATTACAATGGATTTTCAATAGAATAAATTGGCTGAAGTTCGTTACGAAATTAAATTTTTAAGCTGGAGTACAATATTCGGGTGGAATGGAATGTGGATACTTTAGTATTCCAGAAACTGACGAATTTGCAAACTGTGGGCTTTCCAAGCGTCAAAGGTCGCAAGGTCTACGAGTTCTTGGCTGAGATCATACAAGGTATCCAGAAATTTACTACGTCGTCCGCATAGGCAATAACCCGACAGCCTCTACCTACTAGCTCAATGGCAAGTTGTTTACGCCCTCAATCTTAAAAAGCGATGAGAGCGCACCTACCTGTCTTCTTCTCCGGTAAATCTAAGCCGTATATAAGCTTAACTAGGTCGATTTGGATCCCAAGCGTATCCAAGGATAAGACGAATGCCTTGGAAGGACATTTTTAAAAGTCTAGTCGATATCGATAGGCACTCAGAGTGAAGTACTTATATATGTAAATCTATCGATTTTATGATCGTGTGTAAGGCAGCCTCAGCTAATTGTCCTGATTGGTTCGTTAAATGATTCGGTTTTCCGGCCTTACCGCTGGATTGATGACAATTCTAGTCCTAGAGTTTTGTTATAAGTGCGACTAAAACGTATTGTACGACCTTCGTGGACGTTTTGATACCTGGAGCGAGCGATTATCAGAGTATAAACTTTTTCTTATATCGGTCGCCCCTCAGCAGGCAATGTCTTCACAAGGACCCTAATACATATATGTTTGCTTTAAACTATTAAAAATGTTCATAAAACTATTTTTTATTTCATGTATGTATATAAAAAAACGTATCTACTTAGGGCGCCACTTACATGAGAGCCCTGCTGACACATTGAGCAACTGATTTTCTGTAGGTAAAAGCTGCTCTTCTGACCGTGCTATAATTTTCAGTGATTTAGTTACTTATTTATAAACCTTCTTATGGCAGACATGCAAACATCCCTTCCTACAACGTACCAGTTTACTTTAAGTAAAGGTATAAAAATAAAAGTCTATAAATGTCTTTAGTCCTTTCTCTCGCCATTTGTGGGCTTCGCTGCTAACTTCATTGCCTCTTCTGCCGCAGCCACATACTCCACCAGCACATTTTAATCCCACAAGCTGTTCGTCGAGACAGCAAAGCGACGCCAAACAAACGCTCCATCGTAAGTTGAAGAAATTCTTGCAACGACCCACCACACTCTTTATGCCCCCCCCATCCCCACATCCACCTTAAGCCCACACCCACCCAATTTCTGGTGACTACAAAATATATTACGCGCTCGAACAAATGAAATGAAGAAATGAAAATGAGAAAGAAAACGATGACTGGCATACAAAGTAATACGAAAAGGCGAAAAGTACCTACTCGCAGCAGGAAGCAGAAAAGAAGGAGACGTAGCAATGCAAAAGCCATAACAATAAAAGCGAAAAAGCGCAACTTTTTTTTCGTATAGTACATCTTATCCTTCGCTAACAATGACACCGACATTAACAGCAACAATGGCAGCCAAAACAACAACAACAATACACGCATGTATGTATGTAGCAGTGGCAGCGGAAAAAAAAGGAAGAGCCGTAAAGGCGGCCAACAATGGCAATAAGTATAAGTAAGTGTATAACAAAGAAGCACACAAGCCAAGAAATAAATGAATAGAAAGGAAAGTACATACAGCGTGTGTAGTGGGAATAGAGTGTACCGTGGAGGAGCTAGCTGAACGAATGCGTATGTGGTGTGTGTGCGAGTGTTCTGCGTTCTGCGTTCTGCTGTGTCGGGACTTTCTGCGGCTCAAATTGATATGAGAATGCGGGTAAGAGATTGCGAAAAACAGCTACAGAAAAGGCTACGTTAAAAGTGGTATAAAAATGTAATTTCGTATGTAATAAGGAAAATAAAGAAGAAAACAATGAAGTAGTTTTATAAGATGAAAAGAAATCGTTTTTTTTTCTTTCACTAAAGAAATAACAATAAATCTTGTAAGGGGCAAATGAGATAAATATTTACACACATACCTACATATACGTGCAATGCATGGAAAGAGCAGCCAGCATACAAATGGGTATTAAATAGTATATGTTAAAGAGATACATATATTTATGTATAAAACATATATATACATAGTAAATATGTAGTTCATAGATACACAATGAATACTGTATTTAAGTGTGCATAGAAGGCTGCTGTGGCTGAGTTGTTAGAGGTGCGCACTAACACTCCTTAAGAGCTGGGTTCGACCCCTGGTCCGATCAACATCTAAATTCGAAAAAGTTTTTTCTAAAAGCGATCGGTCCTCGACAGCCAATGACAAACTTCCGAGCGTATTTCTGCCTTGAAAAAGCTTCTCATTAAATCATTTGCTGTACGGAGGCGGCACTCCACTCCCCTTTCCCAAACGAGGTCGCGTCGCTAATACCCTCAGCGTCCGATTCGTCGGGCTCTCTTCCTTCCTAAATCTCACCGACGCACATTGAAAAATTATCGACTGATTTTCATCAAAAAACGCTGAGGAATGTATTTTAAACCGAACTGAATAATTTTTTTTTTTTTATATTTGGCGCCAGATTTAAAATCTGAATTTAGTCACCAGGAAAAATATTACTTCTAGTTTGATAGTTTCTTTAGTTTTTCGACTTTCACCATTTGCTGGTACAAATCTATTTTTTTTTTTAATTCGGAACTAGACAATTTTTTCTAAAATCCGTTCCAAGTATTTAAAAAAAAAATATTCAATTTGGTAAAAAATTTACTCTTCCCGCCTGAATAGCTCAGTGAGAAGGGAGACTAGTACATTTGCATGTATGTATAAAAAATATTTATTGGTGCAAGAAAGGTGGGTAGGCACTGTGGCCAATGGTAAAGTTCATTTACCACATCTGCATAATCGTAAGTCATGCAAAGTCCGCAAACGGCTACGACCTCTAGCTTAGTGCCCCATAAGATCTCTCAAACCACGGAGTCTGCCTCTTTATAGAGAGACACAAGTCCTCAACATCCACTCTATCCGTCACTCTTTGAGATGGCTCATTTCAATACCTCTCTGAAGATGGCGCCGTTCTCCTTGTTCCAATCCTCCATGGTTAAGGCAATGTGATGTTCGTTTTTTCCAGGGTCATTTCCTACAGTTGCGACCTTTGTTGCCTAATAGCTGGCATGAGTTCAGTGCTGGATCCACCGCAAAACAGGAGTAGCAACTTAACGGGGACGGCTAGGAACGTAATATGAAAGAATTTTTACTGGGATGGAAGTAGTTGAGGTTTTAGCGCGCCAGCCATTTCTGATTCCACAGACAAATAGTCTCCCTTTTCAATGGTGGATGACCGAGCGAGTGCTGGCCTTTAAGGAATCGGCCCCAAATTTGCAATTTTAATGGGCAGATGTACGAAAGTCTGCGGATTTTCACCTGTATTTGTGCGATAAAGATAATTTTCTGGTCTCATTTGGCCTTCTTTGAGGGCGGTACGGGCCGTTAGACAGGCGCTCGGTTATTTCATGATTGTACAGTCTACCGAGACCTTTCTAACATTTACTAGGTTGGTCGACAATATCTTGAGCATTCAGTGTTAGAAACTTTATTTCGTTATGAAAAAAATATCTTTCAGGTCACAGTGTCCTCTACGTTGCTACATTCTATTATTTAATTGACTGACTAACTACATAATCTTTGTAATAATAAATAGTAAGCTATACATAAACACAGTCAAACTCATTCTCATAATAATGTCAACATTCTGCTATGTGCCCGAATAGCATTTATTGCAAAATGTTCTCAATGTTGGTCCCGACCTGGCCCACATCAATTATATATACAAATGTGCATAAACATATGTATGCACATTAGGGTGTAGCGGGAATAAAAAATTTTGGGTTTCGAAATTCTAATAGCGGGACTCGTACCCTTTGGGCGTCAATAGGTTACCCCAAAATTGTTTGTTTAAATCTGTTGATTGAGGTTTTGAGATTTTCGTAAATTCTAGACAAATAACGTAATTTATCAAAATTATTTATAGAAACAAGTAAGAAAGTCTAAGTTCGGGCGGAGCCGAACATTAAATACCCGGCGCAAGTATTAAATATATATTTTCCACCTTTCCGAAAGCTACCGCTACATGATAAGCGGGTGTATAAATATTAAGTAAACTAGCATCCTTAAATTTCGAAATATTGAAATTTCAAGCATTTCTGAAATTTACCGTTATATGAAAAGCGGCCGTAATTTTAGTCCGATTTCTATAATTTTCAACGGTTTGCTTTTATGTGGCAAGCACAATAATCATACCGAGTTTGGTACAAATTGCTAGAACTGTTACCGATATACATAAATGTGATCATAAGTGGGCGGTGCCACGCCCATTTTCCAAAATTTTATCACAAGCGTATTTCCTGATAAAAAATTGTTGCAACCGTCAATTTTGAATAAATTAGCTTTAATATTTACTGATTTATCGAGGATTTCGTATTTCTCGAAATTACCGTTATATGGGATGTGGGCGTGGTTATTGTCCGATTTTAAACATTTTCGGCCATTTGGTATGCTGTACCAGGGTCAACAACTGTGCCAAGTTTGGAAGAAATTGGTGCAGCGGTTTCCAAAATATACACATGTAACTATAAGTGGGCGTGGCTACGCCCATTTTTCAAAAATTTTTAATGTTCTTATTTCTCGTCTAAAAGTTATTCTAAATGTCAATTTTGAGTGAATTATCTTCAGTAGTTACTAAAATATCGCAGTTTTCGTATTTCTGAAAATTACCGTTATATGGGAGGTAGGCGTGGTTATTGTCCGATTTCGCCCATTTTCAATACCATCCGTCCCACGCCCAATAGAAGTGCATGTACGAAGTTTCGTTATGATATCTCAATTTTTACTCGAGTTATCGTGTGCACAGATGGACGGACGGACGGACGGACGGACGGACGGACGGACGGACGGACGGACGGACAGACAGTCACCGCTTAATCGATTTCTCTTTTCATTCTGATCATTTATGTATACATTTGTCTATATCTATCTCGATTCGTTTTGCCTGTTACAAACAACCGTTATGTGAACAAAGTTATAATACCCTTGTGCACAAGTGCGCTCGGGTATAAAAATCTAGCAAAAAATCTCGCATACCCTCCATCATCAGTCGAGGGAGAGGAAGGCGTAATTATCACCCGATTTCCAGGAAAGTGACTTTCTCAATCCTAGCCTCCGTTAAAGACGCATCAGACCTCTAGAGTGAACGCAGCTTTGCGTTTTGGTCTTTATTCAGAACTTTTACCAGCGTAGCCGTTTGAATCAAGGCTTCAATCCGGCTGCAGTATTCTTTAAAAGAGGCCCTCTTCGTATAGCGTATTATACTATCCACGGCACGTAATTCGCTTCTCCATTCGTAATTGGCTGTCTCATTCGTAATTCGCACTATAAACAGTGAAGTCTGTTCCTCCTGTGCGCGGTATTCTTAGCTACACAGCCTTGAGCCAATCCCAGTTATTTAGCTGGGGAGAGGCATTTCATCACAATGGTTTCATCACTCTCTTAAGAACGAGTATTCAATACAGTGCTCCGGAGGCAACGATGGCCCGGATCAGATGGATCTTACAGTGTTTAATTCCCGAAGTAGTCATCTGCGGAGTCTCTCATTTAATGGCCTGCATATCCAGAAATTTTCTAAAACTGAATTTGACAAATTACGTTACTTGTTTAGAATTTACAATAATCTCAAAATTTCGGCCAAAAAGGGCCGACAGAAAGTATTACGAGTTAAAAAAAAAAAAAAAAATTAGTGGTATTCCATTGATGTCCAAAGGCAGCGAAGTCCGTTATTGAAATTTCGAAACGCA
The DNA here is from genome assembly GCF_013731165.1 of Rhagoletis pomonella. NCBI lineage: Eukaryota > Metazoa > Arthropoda > Insecta > Diptera > Tephritidae > Rhagoletis > Rhagoletis pomonella. The sequence goes on from NW_023458565.1 coordinate 19,163,172, forward strand.
AAACTTTTTGTTTCTGCTCCAACCTAATGCAGATACGTATGTATCGTTTACGTTTACCTAACAACGCCGTCTTTACTAACTACCGCCAAAGGGGGAGGGCAGCGGGGTATCAACCGATGCAGGTACATAAATTTTGTAGGCAGCTGCCGACATGTTGCGCGATGTTTCGCTTCAATAGCGTTTTGCATGTCATTCGGCTGTCAAAAGCTGCCGCGGCTACTGTCGCGCTAACGTCACACACGAACGCGAAACGCTGCTTCAGGAACAGGCGCCCAGAAGCAAAGCGAAAGCAATGCACTTAGCCGCCTGTTGGCAAACCTGCACGAATGCATACATATATACATTTCCAATTTACACAAATCCTTACATACATACAAACAATAAATAGGATGGGAGTTGTACAGGCAATGCAAAGGCATTGTGTTGGTAGGCAAGCCAGCCAGCCGAATCGTTGTTGCCACCCAACCCAAACGTTGCACTCTGGCGCACGGCATTGGTACGCCACCTGACAACCAGCTTGTGCCAACGCATTAGATACTACATAGTTACATACGCACACTCATACACACATAAATAAAGTCGAAAAAGGAATAATGCAACGCCAAATGTGCCTACTTTGAAAGCAACAACCATTCGCACAAAAAACAAAACCCACCAACTATTTATTAAAGCTCGTTTGTGTAGCGCTACTAATCGCGGCGAAATTCAATGCGCGCTGCCCGCCTCGCAGTCGTTATATGCAACAGCTACATACAAAAACAAAGTGTGTTTTCTTTCTTCTATCAGCGAAATGCTTCATCGCGAAAATTGCGCGCCACCTTACGCTGGGCGTTGGAAGAGGAGTAGTGGTGGGAATGGCCGATAGTAAATTGTAAATTTTGTGCGTACACTTGTTTGCTGTAGCTCTAATGGAGCCACGAAGATCTGGACCCACTGATGTCTTTTTTAATGCTGTTCGTTTGCCAACTCCTCCTTCTCTCCGAAACGCAATGCAAAGTTTTTAGCTTTTGCACTCACACCCAAATGCGCTGCAATGAGTAGCAACCGCACAGAACAGGGAAAATCGTTTTGCTTCGATTGCTGTTCGCTTGAGCCTTCAGCAGCAATCACTACAGGGTCGGCGAGCAATAAATGTTGGGAAATGATTTTGTAATCAAATTGTGGGCTTATTATTAAGTGATAGGGTTAAGTGTATCATCGTTGGTTTTTGTATTAATTGCAAACAGTTTGCATATTCATACAAACGGATTTTTTTTTATTCAGCCTCCCAGTGTAGGCCTATAACTTTTTGGTAGAAGTATTGTATGGGTAAGTATATGGATTATCGGTTAGAACGAAACTGGTTAGATTTCAATATGTAATATTGATTTTTATTTTCATAAAATAAAATAAAAATATTTAGACGAATTCATAGCTCAGGTTTAGCATTATTAGAAATTTAAACCAAGAGCTTAGGCAAGTGCCTTTACTTGTTATAACGGCTTAGTCGAATCGCTAATCAGACCTTATCCACTGCTTAAATAACCTCGACGACGACCTGGACATCTGATGGGCACCGTCCACTATGACTGAGATTGTCACCCATGGGCTCGGTGGAAGAAAGCTTCTGTTGGATGATACGTTACATTTACTTACTGAGTAGAGAACCAAATCTTGATTAATGTGGGGGTCGAAGTATCAACAAAGCAGGATGCAACATGGAACAATGAAGGATGTGGACGACAGGGAGATGCTAGATGGTCCTTCTCGTTTTTTTTTTTAGTGGGACTCTGATACCAGAGATGAAACCAACAGCGGTGCAAACCAGGAGAGTGCCTAACAGCTGAATAAAAGACAGCAAAGGTTGGCTAGTATTGAGCATCATTTTGCCTCTGACTCTGGACACGAAATGATAACGGTAAAGTTCAGCAGGACATGTGGTCACTCATCTGTTGTAAAACTACCTTCTTTTCCAACCAAGGGTATGTGCAAGCAGAAAGCAGAAAGAAGAAAGTCGGATTACAATGAATAAAAAAGACTCAGCATCGGCATAGAACACGACCGCATGCTCGATAAAACTCTTCGCGTGGCAGCCTTCTCCTGGAGATAAGGATATCGAAGAACACTAAACTTCACGGGAAATGCAACCATAAAGATTTTGCGACATTCACAAGAGTGACTGCACCAAATCGAGAGAGATATGAGATATGTTCTAAAAGGATCCCTGTTCAAGAGACAAAGAGGTTTTCCGATAGCTATCTATTGAAGACCATTGGCGAGTCTAAAATGTTAGCAGCGACGTTTCCCGACTTTTTCATGTCAAAACGGGGGAAATCAAATGCAACTTAATCGCGTATTTAAGCGAAAACCTAAGGCGAACCGACTTCTAACAATGGAAAAGGCTCCTCTTGCTTATTGGTGGGAATTGACGCAGGCTCGTAGGTAGTTGTTTTAAGATGAAAGTACCGCCCGCACTTGTTATGGATTAGCATTTGCATTCAGGATGATGAAAGTGAAAAACGTAAAATTTAATTAATGGTACTTCATCGTCTCGTCTGTAATTTTTTTTGCTCAGATCAATAGAAACTTATCTACCTCCTTACTATGCAGCGGGCATTTGAAACAGTGCACAAACCTCCGAATAGTCCAAATTCAGCGGTATGACGATATGGATATACATATGTATCTTCGATCTGGGACACATAATTTGGGGTAACTTCCTTCAAGAAAAGAAGAAGCGCACATGCATTAAGTGCAGCGTTCGGTGGCATACCGATGATCAGAGAGTTCTGCTCTTAAGATGCCGTTGGGTTTACGATATTGGCGGGCAACGAGCCAAGGACATTGTGATTTGGGCTTACCTGCAACAGGATTACTTAGTATACATTCTCCCTAGGTTAGGTTAGGTTGGCGCAATCGTCTGCAAGACACACTTAGGCTCCGGGCCCATTGTTATGCCGCATGTGTGGACAGTAGCTCCCAATTACTTCTAAAACCATTTTGAACTTCGCAGGAATTTTAGAAGATCTTTGATTTCAACGCATCAAAAGTCCTGCAAGTTATCGAAGAATTGTCTACCCAGCGTGGAGAGCCTTCATCTAGAACTGGTACTGAATCGTTTCCTCTTCTTCTTCTTCTTGACAACTTCTGCAGAAGTAATGTAGTCGACAGCCATGCCTGCCAAATAGGCAGTGTCCTGTTATAACAGATACTAACAAACTGATATATTTAAGCTCAGAAGTTTGCCAGTGCATTCCTCCTACTTCGACGGAGATAATAGACGTGGTTCAGAAGGCCAACTGAAATAGAAATACCTAGTAGTGGGTTTTGACGCAAGATCGGAATCAAAGAAAAGCGGCCAGACCAAATTGGTACATGACATCAGGGGTGGTGACTGAGAAGCCAATGAGGTTGGTTACCTCAAGCCCCTTATGCCGAATTTAAGTGCCATTTTCAGAATATCATGAGCGAAAAGATGCTAAAAAGTCTCTCATATGCATGTCTCGAATTTGGCGATATTCTTGCGCTTTGAAGAAAAGGTGTTTATCCTCAATCCAACATATTCTGGTTAATTAGTCTGACAATCTTAATGTTGAATAGTCTGATGAACAAGGTCAAAAAGTGTATTGGATCGAAGCATTTGGCAGACATTCCCTTTAGTACTGACCAATATGCGTACCTCAAAGCTGTTGGTGCTCTTAAAGTATTTGAAAAAGTAGGCGTAATTAACTTTGAATAGGAAATTGGCGTGAAATATTCACGTCGAACTGGAGCTAAATCGAGCGTTGAAAGTTTCCGGACAGTGTCGCTGAGAGTTTTTAGAAGAGTAAAGCTCTTGGTTTTCGGTCCTAAAATTACCAAACAATATGCGGAGTGCCTTTTGGTAGATAGTACATGCATAGCTTTCCCAACAAGGCAGAAATGGAGACAATCTTTCTTGTCAATCTCGGTAAAACCCTGCCATGCCGACTGCAAATGGAATAGTTAAAGGGATATACCGTTAATCATGTTAGTACTTAATGTCGCTGAGTGAAATTTGGAGCTAATATGTGAAGCCAACCTATAAACATTTTTCAGAAGGGTTATAACACCCTCAAAAACCAGCTCAAAAAAAAACCAACTAAAATCAGTTAATAATTCGTCGATTTGCGGTTGGTTGGTTGGTAGTATTTTTGAGATATATATTACTTATATCATATCACCCTATTCAAATGGTTGTGCTAACGATTTGTGCAGTGAAAATATCATTTTTGGCTTCATGTCAAATTAAACAAAACACCAATTTTTGTTAAGCGAAGTAGCATAATTTGTAACCATACAAGTAGTGTATAAATATTATTCAACACGCCCTGAAGGGCGTAAATATGTTATGCTATTACAACGCCAATGCAAAAATAGAAAGCGAAGAAATCAAAGAAATATAAGAATGAGGCAGCCATTAAGTTTGGCTATTCAACTTTCCACGACAAACTTTTAGAGCTACATACATGCGCTTAAACGTTCCGCAGTATATACAGCGATGGCCAGATAATTAGGGACACACAATTTTTTAATTTAATGCTCATAATCATATAATTGAATGCTTCAAAATTTATACAAAATTCATAAAAAATCGACAAATTTCCACATATATTTTTCAAAATCGTAAACTTTTTTTTTTGTACTTTTAGCAATGTTATTGAGTTTCGTACCACCATTTGCTGCTTTTGGTAAAAGTAAATATTATAACGCCGCAATAATAACAGTTTTTTTTTTTAATCAGAATTTCTAGAAAAAAATCTGCCAAGCAGTTTTATGGCCTATACAATGTTTGTCGAATATTGCGCAGTTGGTGATTTTTGAGAAATTTTCGAACATGTTTGTATGTACAATTTTGTTTTGAAAATTATGATAAAAAGGTTTAAATTCTGCAATTTATGAATTTTGTATAGTAAAAACTATTTATATTTTTCTAAAAAAAAAAATAATAATAAAAATAAATTATCAAAACTAGCAAATAAGTTATGTGCCTAATTATGTGGCCACCACTGTTTTATTTGTCTTTATTTTCTAGCTACATTATACCCTTACATATTCCACATTTCATTTATTCAGCGCTTTGTTGCTGTGAGTGTCGTCGTAACGCTTGTTTTACTATTAGTTTGCAGCAAAAAAAAAAAAAACAAGAAAAAAAACCATCAACACCAGCCACTTGCAAGCGCAATACTCATAAACTTATCCCTACTTACTACAGATATAGTACAAACATATGTGCGTGTGTGTGTATGCTTGCTCTGAAATATACAAATATTTATACATTCACAATCGTATTCATGTAGATATGTATGTATGTATGTAGCTAAATTTCTTTCTCGGCGTCACACGATTTTCACATTTTCATTCTTTTACGGGCCACCAACAATGCCAACACACCGAGCCAACAGTCACTTGTGGCTAACAGTTGGAGCCCATTTGTTGTTGTTGCTGTTGCTGTTGTAGTTAACTGTGTAATATTTCAGTACAGGAAGCTACCACTCAGTGCTGCTGTTCCGAATTGAATTATACGTAAACTCAAACTTTTCGCTTTCGTTGCACCCTCCGTCGCCGTTCTCGGTTATTTAGTTTCTGTGCTCACTCGGTCGGTAGGTGGCATGCAACAATGGCCAACAAACGAGGGAATGAAAAACAAATAGAACCGTTCCTATGCAGGTATGTAAGTGTGTATGTATATGCGCACACACATAACTATTTATACGAACATTTGTGGACAAAACGGACAGCAAAACCTAAACAATGAAAGGAGCTTACTTAACTTTCCACAACGGTCTCCCTCCCCCCCTCCCTGCTTCCTTCGCACTTTTACTGTCTGCATGCGCATTTGCGTTATTCTATTTTCGTTTGTTTTTTTTTTTTTGTATATCCTTTCGTCCTTTTGCCGGTTCATCCGCAGCATTAACTCGCCTATCTACATATGTATGTGTGTATGTATGTCTACATCTGTATATTTGTACAGCGATATCCAGTGCTGGCTGTCAACCGCATGCACACACACACACACCGAGCCGAAAGAACTGGCAATCAGTCAGCCACCCATTAAGACCCTTCTCACTTTGGTTTCATGACCATTGACTGTCCATTCAGTTGGTTTACATACTTGCTACTACACACGCTATGCGATAGCTTTTTTTTCGCCCCATTCCCCGCAGCCAGTTACGTTTTTCAACTTCCTACTCACTCAGTCTTGAATCCACCGCCACTGCCCCACCCACAATCAAATGCTAGCCATTTCTCTTGCCTTTTCGTCCTTTTTCATCCATTTGCCGTTTGTCTGCTGCTTTCTGCTTGATTTTTGCATTGTATTTATTCGTTTTGTCGTGCTGTCGCTGGCTGACTGCCGTGTTGGCGTGTTGGCATGTTGCTGGTGGGATTTGCCATCTTAACGCCGTGACGGTTCGTCGATTTGTCCGACTTTGTCGTGGAGTGTGCAACAATGTTGGTTACATTTTTTTTGCAGTTAGTGTTGCTGCCTTTGCTGGACTTTTGAAAAGCAGAGCGCACAGCGCATAGCGCATAGGGCAGATAGATTTAGTTGTTGGTTGTGTAAATAGCGTGGAAAAGTGAAATACAGCCCCTAAAAACAAACTTGAGGGAGTTAAGCTGTGCGCTTTATTGGTGCGTGACGTTATGTTTGGCGTATTGAAATATAATCATGTCGTATGCGTTTTCGGCAAAATACTAGCACAGTGTAATGGTTTGTGAAAGTTTGCTATTTTATTGGTTTTACGCAAGGGGAAGAATTTAATAATTCAATAAAATCAAAGATTTCGAAAATACCTTTCGGCTGACACCCATATTGTATTATTTAGCTTGTCTTATGAATTTAATTTAATTGCATTTTTTCAAATAGGTGGCAACCCGCCGCAAAAAATATTTTCAACAGTCATCTTTCGTAAACCTCTTTATTTCAGTACCCGTACTGTAATATTTAATTTATCTTATCAATTTAATTCAATTACATCTTTTCAAGCAGGTGGCAACCCTTTTAAAAAATAATTTTGACTGTGAGCCTTCCTAGAACTCTAGTTTGATACCCATAAAGTAATATTTCTTATTAATTGAACTAAATTAAATTATATAAAAACAGCTGGCAACTCTCCTCAAAGATATTTTCGGCTATAAGCAATCTACATAAATATCTTTCTTTTGACATCCACCTTGCAATATAAACTTTACCTTATCAATTTACTTAAACTGAAATTTTCAAACTGGTGGCAACTCTCAACATTTTTTCTTTCTAATCTAAGCGCGAATTATAGCAAAGAGTTCAAAAAAAAAGTATCCAAGCCATGTTACGACGTAACAGATAACGGTGGCTATTTGAGAAACTGTGTAGGTATTCACACCTTCCTGGTTGTCAAAGCCAAAACGAAAACAAAATTGATTAATCTTTGTGGCCACATAGACACTTCGGCTTCTAGCACCATGGTCGTAGGTCCGAATTCGCAAAATTGGGATGAAAGGGGATTAAATCAAAATGCTCTGGAGCTAAAACCCTATTGGTACGCTAATGACCTCGATGTGGCACTAATCTTCGAAACTCTGCTCACAGAAAAATATTTCGTAAACATATCAAGATAGTCCTTTATGAATATATATCACTTCTTGCGGGCATGGTCTCGTTATGTCCTATTCTTCATCTGACTCGACCAGACTAAGGCCGAAGAAGCGGGCGTTGCCGATGGGCATAGTCTATAATGTTTCCCGTATCAGAGTGGTGGGGTTAGAGGTGCCTGCAAGGAGGTGTTGCGAGTCGTGTGGACCTTACCCGCAAGCTGGGAAGAGTGCACCTTGCGTCTCTTGCCAGTTCGGCTTCCTTGATGTGAAAAGGCGGCGGTTCACCCCCCAGGACGATTTTGCCTCTAAGGATGTTGAGGCTCGCCCACACAGCATCGTTGTGTAGGTTTTTAGGCGCCTTTTTTATCGCCTTCGTTGCACGGATTGTCTATCCAATAGTCTATCCGCTATACAGTGGTGCAGATGTCGTCTTACTTCGGAGAACCACTTAAAAAGCAGACAGTTATGAAGTTTTTATGATCGGATAAAAAGAAAGTGACTTTATAGCAAAGGCAGTCGATGTTTGGGCCCGTTTTCATGATATAGATTCGCCTGTTAAGTTTACACCGGCTACCAGCGGAGGGGTCTGGCCATTTAGAAAATAAGCAGTATCGTGCCGAATACTTCTCGTCGATAGATATGCATTTCATTTTACGTGGTTTTGGCTTCTTTCTACTTGGCGCTGTAGCCGCCTGAGGATTTTTGGCCGAGTCCAATAAAGCCCGCCAATTAAAGTCGAGGGCGACTTTAAAATAGACAAAGAGATGGCCAATGTCAACCTTTCTATTCCGCGCCTTTTCCAAGTTTTGGCGTTTGGTAAATGCCCGGTCTGTGGTCGCTCTCTCAGGTCTAAAGCCATACTCATAGCGTCCAATCACTTCGTTGACAATGGGCTTCAGCGTTTCACACTAAACGTTCGGTCTGGTCTCGTGGTAGTTTGACGCACAATTCGGGCTCCCTTTTCTTGCTGATTGGGCAGAGTACATTCGAATTCCAACACGAGTCCATCCGGCTATATTATGGGTACAGGTTAGTGCATGCATCCTACGAACTCCTCGCCACCGTACTGGAATAACTCAGCTGGCAGACGGTCAGCTCTAGAGAGTTTTTTGTTATTCGCCCGCAAAATTGCTAATCGTAGTGGGGCTGTAGGACATAGATTCTGTGTTCCTTGACTAAAAGCTCGGACTCAAATTCTTCATTGGTTCAATTGCTGTTATCACTCAAAATGGTGAAATAGCATGGGTTTATATGATGGCGTGGTTGTTTCTTAAGGTTTGCAATCCCTTCGTAAGTCGAGTACTTATTGCTCCGCTAGAAATTTAGAGCTTTTTTAGTCGGCCATCATTTCTCGCTCGTCGCATGCGTCGTGTTCTTTTTTTACGAAAAATAAATGTCGTTTCAATTTTTTTCTTACAGACTTGCAGGAATAAGACTTCTTCGCGGTGATACTATTCGAAATGGAAACAATTAACTAGCTTGATTATTTCTTTAATACTGGAATCTTTGCTAAAGACTACCATGTCTCGGGTGCGGATAAAGCCGAGGAACTTCAGTACGTTATCGGTCGTTTCGTCGTGGAGTCTGAATTTTTCATAGCGACACCAAGGGACTTTCTATACATTTCTTAATTTGGAACCCCTTTATATTTGATGTTTTTACCTAATTGGCACTAAAAAAGCTTAACCGAATTTGGCCGAGGTAGAAATGACTGGGCACCGTGAGCAAACCATATTCGAGATGCGCTAACCAACTCGCGTGGAGCCTTGGGTTACTGCGGAGTAGAGGGTTTAAGAGTCCACTAAAGTCTACAGCATTTATTCACCAGTACTAAAAATATTCCCACTGAATTGCCATTGTATCCGCTACTACATACACACATACATATTGTAACTAATCATTTCCATATTTTCGGTCTCGCGCTTTTCAAATTTTCATATTTTACATAAATATTTGCGAATGTATTTATGAGCGCCATTAGTATTATATACAAGGTTATGACAAGATACATATAGCAACAATAACGCGGCAGCAGCATATTGACTAGGGCGTAAATCCGCCACATCATTGCTACTTCCACCACCCAACTCCGAGCACCAAACGACTATCAGCCTTAAACCAAAGCCCACTGTAAACTTTAGCTTAGTGGGTACACTAAAAGCGGTAATAACAACAATGAAAATATAAAAGACATATTTATATAGATGGCTATATGTACACAGGTATATAGGCAACTTTCCCACACTCTCAACTCCGCCGGCTACAATCGATTCCTTAACGCGGCTCAACAACTGTCCTCGACCTCAACACAGTCATTGAGAACAATGAAGCTGACAGCCAAGCGACCAAGCGACCAAACGACCAAACGACAGACCGAGGCAAACCAAGCCATGGACTACACTGCATGCCATGGAATCAATTCGAGTTGGTTTGAGTTGATTTGAATTACGTTTAGTCAAATCTACGTGTAAGAGCCTTGCCAGCATAACGTCCAAAAGCAAACGGAACGAAAGGGCAGCGTTGGTTGCCTGCCGCCAAAACCATTGCTGTCACATTTGAAGCGTCGAGGGTGTGTCGAGTTTGGTTGACTTGAAAATTGAGTATTTTTTTTTTGTTGCTGTTTGAATATTATTCGCATATCGCTGACGGTTTGTTGGCTTGTGTACATCATACTTAGTGCTTGTAGTTAGATATGTACATATGTATGTATGTATGTATGTATGTATGTATGTATGTATGTATGTAGTAATTTGTGTTGATTCGTTTCAGAGTTACAGACTACTCGACCTATGCAGAAATAAGCTTTGCTTGCTTTTCAACTGGTTTATCGTCAAGGACCCTTCGCACCCACGCACCCACACATCCTACGCCAGCCCAGCCGCCACCTTCGACATTTTGTGCCAGACTTGCCTTGCCACACACACACACATACACACGCACACATACAGCCGCACAAAATACACAAACGCTAGCTAGATAGTCTGCGTACCACAAAGCAACCACCCTTCAAACCATGAAAATCATGCCTGAGTTGGCATAATATGCTTGGGCGCGATGTGACGGAAATTTTCAGGTTTTGATTGTGTAGACATGTCAAAATAATAGTCAACTTACATGCCGCATGCCGGCAGCGCAACGGCAGCTAAACCAACAGCAACAACAACTACAAATGTACTGAAAACAGGAGCAGCAACAACAAAAATGTTAGCAATACTGCCAGCCATAATGCGTTGCGTTCACTAAATAGATGGATAATGTCGGGTGAGGAGAGCTTTTCATTCAAAGCACTTGGCTTGGCTTGGCTTGGCTTGGCGCGCGTTGAGTCGCTAGCACTTGGCGCGACACAATACGACACGGCGGCATGTGGCACATCATGATGGAGCAGTACCTAATTGTGTAGAATGGGAGTTTGTACATTAGGGTAGTTCAAAATAAGTAAGGTAGGAATTTTACTTCTTTCACCATCTAGGAGTGTTTTATATCGAAAAAGTGGACCCCTAATTTTTTAATTTCGAAATCAAAAACTATTTAGAGGTCGCTCAAAGCGCTTAAAGTTTTCCATGTATTTTTTATAGAAAAAAAAACAATTTTTCGTAGAAATGGTATGGAATTGTGGTAGTCAATATTTTTCGATCGCCAAGCTCTGTTTCTCTTCAGGAGACTTCCAATAACAATACCCAATGGTTTATTTAACAATTTTTTAATATTAAATATTTTTTTATTTATCCCCCATTTCATTTTCCGGCATTTTCTGGGGGTTTTAGCGGACCTATAAAATATAGTTACTATAAAAAAATTGTTAAATAAATAATTGGATATTATTATTGGGAATCTTCTGAAGAGAAGCGGAGTTTTCCGATTGAAAAATATTGAGTTTTAAAAATTCTATACCATTTTTACGAAAAGTGTTTTTTACCCCATATAAAATATGCATGTACATGGAAAGCTTTGAGCGAACTCTAAATATTTTTTGATTTCAAAATAAACGAATAGGGATACATATATTTTTCCGGTATGGAAGAACCCTATGGGGTGAGAGCATAAAAATTCCGACTTTACTTTTTCCCATGCATTTTTGTACCACCCTAATACACACATAAAAATACATATACAATTTAGCACAGCGGTAAATGTGTGCGTTTGCCCCTTTGTCGGGTAGTAGTTGCCTGTTATTGTGGTGCTCGCACTTTCACAGTGTCTGTAAATTTTGTGGCTAAGGGTGAACCAAACTAGGTTGGCTGGCCGACAGCTAAATATGTATGTATGTAAGGCTCATAAGCAATATGTATGGAGATTTACCTAATACCACCTCCCCCGCCGCTTACTGATGGGATGGCTAGCCATTGTCACTGCTCAGCTGTAGCTGTGTATTTTCCGTTGTGGTTGTTGATGTTCCTGTTTTCCTTAGTGTCATGCAGTGAATGCATAGGTACATGATTGGAATTGTTATTGCTGGTGTAGAGTGCGTCACATTGTGCCACAAAAGCTTAGGTAGCAGATTGAAAACTTTAGATTTTATACATATGGACGTTGATTGTGGGCGAACATATCCTGATGTAGGTGTGTATATTTGAATATAAGCAACTACTTAGTATATACTTATATACTTAAATAAATACATACATACATACATACATACATATGTATGAACAGCATAGCTTGTGCTTGTAGTTATACTTGAATGGCATGAAATTTGAGTTAGTAGAAACTCGAAGCTGTCACCTGCTAGGGGAAATGAATAGCGATTATGAATATGGTTAACTAGAGGGAATTTTTTTATAATAATTAAGTGTGAAAGTTTTAACCCTAAGCAATAGTAAAATTCACTGTATTGTATTTTTTAGAATATTTTGAACTAACGTCATCAGTGCAGTAAGGCTCTGGAGACTATATTGAATTTACTTCCAACCGACCTTTAGGGTAGATATCAAGCCAGTTGCAAAGTAGTCAGACTGAATGCAGCTCAAATATGGAGCGAGCTTAGGTTTGGTCACTCAAAAATTCTAGGCACCATTCCAGGATCCCGAGATAAACTGTTTTATGCCAGCCCAAGTTTCAGCTTCGAAAGTACGTTTTCTATCAGAATTTCAGACAGAAGCGATTGGGCAAATCGCGCGAATTTAAATCCACGATCTACCGCTTTCTTTAGGGGTGAGACGAAAGTGCGAATATTTCTTTCGATGTTTAGCTGATCTCGTCTCTGTGGGCATGCGCGACCTTCAACGATATATTAGGTTACACAATTACTATATCATATGGGAAACTAAGGGAACAAGTGCTCGGTAATAGAGACATCACAATGTATGTAATTGGCCCAAAGGTCTGATTATACATACTTCGCATAACTTTGCACAACTTTACAAAACTTAAAGCTGATTATGCTTCAAATTTATCAGTACTACCAACCTTATGCATCGACGCAATAGGGTTATTCACGGTGTCTGAACAATTTTTTTGATTTTTGGTTTCCTCAGGTTAAGTCGTCACTAAAGTTCTTCGCAGTTTGACATAATTTTGAATGCAATATATGTCAAAATACGTAAAAAATACCCATGTTTTTCTTAAAAAAAAGTAATTAACTACATATATTAAATGATATATTTACTAGAAAGAGTTTAAAAATACCTTTCATTTGATATATAATTTTATATAGTGGTTAGGTTAAGGACAGCTGTCAACAGCGAAATAAAACAACTGCATTGAAATTATATTTTATTAATTTATTTCATATAAAATGATATTTTAATATAAAATTAAAATTTTGAATTAAAAAATGGCGCGATATTTTCTTCCATGTGTTCGCCTGCAGAGCTTTTTTCTTGTAACGTATAATATCATATTTTAATATTTAGTGATAATGCCGAAAATTGTTTTATTAAAAATCATATATTTATTTAAAGCTGTTTTTGTGCTCCTCCTTATCTTGTGCATATCTTTTAATATAGTTTTTTAAGAAAAAAAATGTTTATTAAAAAAATTGTCATAATTTATATATACGTATATGATATACATATATGAAATCGAAAGGCTTTTAATTACCTTTCCAACCCTATCCATACTTTGAAAATTGGTTAAAAACTTTTCAAAATATAAGCTGTTAAAAATATTTAAAATTCCACGTTTACCCTCCCTGGCACCGCTCCTATGAATTTGCACCAAAATGGAATGTATTCCATTAAACTCAGAGAAAAGCGGCAGGCCTATTATGGTTAATATTGGAAATTATTAAATAAATAATTTGGTATTGTTATTGGAAATCTCTTAAAGAGAAACTCAGTTCTCAGATCGAAAAATATGGATTTTCAAGAATTCTCTAATATTTCTAGGAAAAGCGGATGCCCAGTTGAGATAAGGTAGTTTGCGGCTATCGATATGTATGAAAGTTGTAGTTTCGCCCTTCTTTTTCATTTTTTTTTACAGCTGTCTAAAAATGTGTCGCACAAGGCAAAGTCCCTTACTGAATATTCAGATCTCGGAATGAGATGACTTAGCATTATATGTATGTAGAATTCAAGTCATATATTTACATAGGTGCGTAGACACAGAGAAATTACGGATATTTTCGAATCATTCCAGAAAAGTACACCGTAGGCATATCAATAGCCAATTTCCAACAGTTTTTTAGAGATCATCTAGTAGCCAATGGACAAGAGAAGAACCTTTCGTTCTGTGAAACCCTTCCAGCATATCGTTGCCCTTTCATGGTATTGCCCGAATTTAAGTAGTAGAAGATTGCGCATGCTTAGCAAGCTATTCTTTCCAGGCATTTTAGAAATCTCATAGATGGAAAGGGTAGCAAAATTCTTGACAACAAGAAGAAGTGATCAGAAAATCCTTATAGGGCCATTCGAATCTAACCTAACCTAACTAAAAGAATTGAGAAGCAGGTCTGAATGACCCTGCGCCTATTTGGTCACCGTAAACCAGCAGCAAGAAGAGGCCGAGCGAGGTCAATTACTGCCCAATAAAACTAACTCTATACTCGGCAGTCAGTATCAAACTTTCGAGAGTTTTTATATGCTTTCTAAGGCATCAAAAGTTGTTCTTAATATTTTCCGGAAAGTTATGCTTCTGTCTATTATTATTATGTATAAATATATGTATATATTTAAAAGCTTCCAAAGAGCCCTCAACTGTATTACCCATTGCTGTTATTTATATCCTTTGTAACCCTTATCCGCTTAAAACTTGTATTCAGAGTGTTACAAAACAATCACTTGACAACTAATTTTCCACCCTGTAACAAAAATCAAAATACCAGAACCAAAATATTTTAATATGAAAGGTCACCTTTCGTTTGCCGTCTTCTTCACCCACACAGGTCATAAGGATGAGAAAGAAACAGGAAAAATTATCAAAGGCCAAAATATGCGCCTTAACTTAGTTTATAAAGAAAAAAATACCCAAATCAACAGAAGTAAAATAAGATTTTGATACAAACATACATAAGTACCTAGATGCTCTCTTACAAAAACAAAAAAAAAAAAAACAATATAATAAAGTTAGAAAGGACAGAAATTTACGCACATAAGACGCCCACAAGAAAACCAAAGCTAAGAGATGAAGAAGGCCAAACTTTTGTGGATGTAATTTAAGCAAGGAAAATTGTTCAAGCATAATTTGGACAGCACTGCAGAAGGATAAAGGAGCGCACAAGTGCCAAAGGAATGCGTTGAACATGAAAGGCAACAACTTGCAAGTAAATTCCAAGTAAAACTCAAGAAATGTGAACAAGGATACTCGCATACAGATATACATACATACACAGTTACACATACATAAATAAGTAGCATGAAAAAAAGGGAAGTGAAAATGAAGAAAGTCTCTGGCAGAAGACAAAAAAGCAGAAGCGACGTAATAAAACAAAAGTAATCAAAAAAAAAAGACAAAACCTAAAAAAAAATATTAAAAGGGACAAAAAAGGTCGCAGTCAAGGCGATAAAAATGAGAGACGTAAAAGCTTAAATAATAAAGCAGACGATGAGCATATCAAAGCGAGGAATGTAGAGACGAAGCAAGGAGCAATGCGGCTGATGCGATTGTGTGAAGAGTAACCCACGCGATGGCTATGGTACGAGTATGTACAGCGGCGAAAACATAAATAGAGCAGAGACATTTTTGCATTCTTCGGTTATTTCTTTTTCGGTTATTTAGTGTTTATAATTTTTTTTTTATTATGAAAGTGAAGCGAAAAACCATGCAAGTCAAAATTTCAAAGTTTGTACAAAATTTAGGAAAATTCAAAATCTTAAGCTTTTTAATTAAATCTCTTAGAAACATTCTGATTATGCAGTTTTGTACAATTTTATTACAACAAAGTGCGATTTTTGACAATTTTTTTTTTGTGTGGTTTTCTTCATACAAAAAAAAAGTAAGTATGCCTGGGCCACACTGGAGAAGTAAAACTTACGTTACATATCTAGTTTGTCCCATAACCAATAATTATCCATATGTATGTTATAATTTATCTTTTTCCTATATAGATCCCTATCTCTACCCTTGTAGTTCAAATTACATTTATTTAGGTTGTTCTGTTTTCATATATCATATCATGTGATGTTCAGTCATATGATGTCACATCATGGGTATCGATAACAAACTAGGATAGTAACAACAATAAAAATATCAAAAACAAAAGCGATAAAAATATCGCTAACGAATTCGATAAAATGTATAGTAACAAAATTGATAAAAATATCTATAAAAAAATCGATAAAAATTCCATAACAAAAATGATAAAAATATCAATAACAAAATCGTTAAAAAATATCGATAACAAAATCGATAAAAATATCGTTAAAATGTATCGATAACAAAATCGATAAAAATATCGATAACAAAGTCCATAAAAATATCGAAAACAAAATCGATGATAAAAATATATCGATAACAAAAACGATAAAAATATTGCTAAAAAATCTATGATAAAAATATCGATAACAAAATCGAAAAAAATCGATAACAAAATCAATAAAAATATCGATAACAAATCTAAAAAAAAATAACGACAACAAAATCTATAAAAAATATCGATGACAAAATCGTTAAAAAATATCGATTATTAAATATTTAGATAGGTCCCGATAATACCGAAAATCCACAAATAGTTCCCATGTTGAGTCTGTGTTTCTATCTATATAATTTTTTTTTACCATTAGTTTAATTCTTCTTCCCCTATCTTCATCTTTACTTTTATCGGTATCCTCATCCTCATTGTTTTTCCCTGTATGTTTATCATTTTCTTCATCTACATATGCCCCTTTTCGCTTATATGAGTAAAGTGTTTAAATTTACCTTGATCTTCATTTTTGCATTTATCTTTATGCATCTTTGTTTTTGTTTTTTATTTTTAACTTCGCCATTATCCTTTTCTTTATCTATTTACGCACTCATCTTTACTTTAAGTAAGTAAGTAAAGGCCACTTTATCTAAGTCTAATTCTTTAACCTTTTATTAGCACGTTTTTGTTAAAATTATACCATTTGCATACATTTGAAGCACTTGATTTCGTCCCAACCATTTCCGTGTGCAATTTCTGTTGAATTTGCCAATTTACTCCCTATCAAACAACCGACGCTAAAGAAGTTTCACTTCAAAACTTGTCCAACATAACTTTTATGGAAATGTATGAACAAAAAATCGCCAAAAATCAACGATAAGTACTAGCTACTTCAAACTTACACTTTATTATACTAAAACTTAATGTACTACAAAACTCCATACTCAAAAGAATTCTAAAAAATCGGACTAAAAATTTGGAAAATTTTGATGAAAATTTGCTTAAATTCGTCGTAGTTTTATAAATGTTCTACGATGTTTTAAATTAAGTAGTAAGCTATTTTTTCATAAAAAAAAATTTAAACAATGAAAAATAGCCTAAACTTGCTTAAATGTCTCTGCTCTATTTACATTTTCATCACAGTATGTATGTATGTGTGTCTGTAAATATGGATATTTTATGCGCCCCGCCCCAGTTGAGTGCGCCAGGATGCGGCATTTCATTTCAGGCGATGCCAACAAGACAACAACACATCGCAAAGCATTTTAAATAGGCAACAAATCAGATGGGAGCGGGTGGTTATAGTATAGTACATGCATACTTACATTCATAAGTACATATACATACTCAAAAACATTCACACCTACACACATGGTGGCTTTTTGTTTTTGTTAGCAGAGCCGTAGTACGTACACGTGTACCTACATATGTTGCGCAATATGCGAGCAAAGGAAACCGGAAATGTCAGACATTCATTGCCAATGCACAGGCATACAAACAAAGAAGTCTATGTAGCAGCGGGAAAGGAAAAAAAGGAAGCACAACAACATAACTAACAACATACATACAAGCAAGTTATTGCTGCTGCTGGTGGGTAGGTAATAAGTTAGAAGGCGATTTGATTTTATTAAAAGCGCTTTGCTTGCATTATTTAGTGGCGAAGTTGTCCGCAAAGCATCAGTGTTGAAGTTATTGTTTTCTGGTTGGAAGTGCCGGTCGTTCGGTGGTTTGATGCGCGGCTAAATTGGATGTAACCGATGCTGAGTGCTAATGCCATTCACTTCACTGTGTGTGAATTGTTGACCTCGGGGAGCTGATCTGCTTGCTTAAGTCTCTTAACAATGATTTGAGTTGGAAATATGTTTTGTTTTTGGTTTTGTTTTTGGTTTTGTTTGTATGAGTATGCAGGTGTCTGTTTTTTTCTGTATTTTTGTTTTTAAAGTTTCATATTTCAAAGAAGAGACCGCATTTGAAAATCTTAAAAAAAAATTTGCATATTAATTGAATGAGGTATACACGTATGTACTAATTTATGTCCGAAGGTTTGTATGTATGTATGTATAGCTGAATGGTTAGACGCTATAATGGCACTAATTAAATAGCGAAAAATATATCGATAATAAGATGAAAAATATCGGTTCATTTTTTCGTCTATACTATATACTATGTAGATAACGATATCTTAAAATTTATCGACCATAAAGTCGACTGGTAGAAGTATCGAACAAATATCGATAAGAATAACCATTGTTGATAGTAAGAGGTTGATTATAGCGAGAAATCTTAAATGCCAGGGTGGACAAGGACCCACCGTCGGAAAATTCAGCAACATCCGATAACGGACTGAGGCTGATTGATTTGGCATGGGCCCGAAACCACAATTGGTACGATGAAGAGTGCCAAGCAGCTGTAGAGGCGATTCAGGAGCAAAGTCCTCTTTCGACATAGGAAAATCACACTTTATAAGTCGTGCTAGTTTATGGCGCAAAAGCATGGATAATGACGACATTCGATGAGGCAGCTCTTGGAGTATTCGAGAGAAAGATTTACGGGCTTTAACGCAGTGGCAACGGCGAGTTCCACAGGCGATCGAACAATGAGCGTTATGAGTTTTTCGACGACATTAATATAGTGCAGCGGCTCCGCTGGCTTGCCCATGTCGTTCGCTCCACCTCTGGAGGTTTTCAACTCGGAATCCGCTGGTGGTAGCAGGGGAGGAGGGAGGCCCCCACTGTGGTGGAAATACCAGATGGAGAAGGGCTTGAACTCACTTAACAATTCACAGAAGAGAAACGACTGCTGCCCAAAATCGTTTAGATGGCTACAGCGGCAACTAAGAAGAAGAAGAAGAAATCAGGCGGCTCTATCATCCGTGAAGGTCAGATCCTCAGTGGTTCTGAGTGGGTAAAGGCTGAGAAAAATGCTATCCAATTATTATGGGTACCGGGGCACATTGGAGTTGAACGAAATGTTAGCCAGATTTGCTGGTGCCCTGATCCCGCTAGGACCTGAGTCCTTCCTTTCAATGGGTCTCGACTCTATAAAGGAAGTTCTTAGCAAGGAAATTCCAAAGTAAGGGAACTACACTGGCGTAACACCACGGGTCTACGTCAAAGTAAAAGCTTACGAGCAGAGTACCACCTAAAAAGACACAGATTATTTGTGGGAGAAACTAAGAGCTTTTACAGGCTTTTTTGGCTAAGAGGACTCTTGTATAATCTAGGAATTCGGTTAAGCGACCTATGGCGTTCCTGTGACTCTGCCGGCGAAACACCATTGCACCTCCTTCTGTAGTGTGAGGCTGTTTCACGTAGTAGGGAGAGGAGCATAAGACAGCTATGTCCAACCGGGATCTACTCCGAAATATATAGAGTCTTTAGGGCTTACGCAGGTGTGATGAGCTGAGGATATAATAGATCTATCTAGTATCGACGATTGGTTGCATTTCAATGGAGAGACAAACATGTAAAGAGCCTCTCTTACGATGCCGCAATTGACCAAGGCGATCGAAGTGTGCGTGCACCTTTCCCACGCCGAATGAGAGCTGACACTATAACTTACGGCTGCACAGCCGAGGAAGGGAGACTTTTCTTTATCTTTGACTAAATGTGGGTACAGAAATTAAGATTATGCGATCTATCGGGCTAGCCATCTAGGGTTTTCTCAAACAGTTAAATTTGGTGTCCCGTTAAATACGACGGTCCGTAATAATCGACAAACGAATCGCAGCTTCCAAAATTTTAACCATTTTGCGAATTTGGTTCAAAAATTATATTAAACAGCTAAATTTCGGTTCGGTGTAGAAAAGCTCCTTGTCCCCGTTTCAACCAGTTTTAGTACAGTAGCACTGAGTCGTAATATTTAAATATACATTTTTAAAATAAAAGCAACCGATATTTTATTTTCACCACTCACAATGCATCTAACGGCGTGAGTTTGCCAAATTATGCTCTTTTAGACATTTTGTTTGCTTTTTAATGGAGAAAAAATTGCCAGAAAAAAGTTTATGGAATAAATTTGTATCAGCAGAAAAAAAAATAAAAAATGTGCAAATAATGATTGCAATTCCTATCAGGTTAAAAAGGAATAGACACAAAAAAGAAGAAGTGTGTTAATGCAAGAAAAATAAAATGGAAACTAGTAAGAACAAAATAGGAAAATAACATTACGGCCCAACAAATGGGTGGCATCAACACAAAAAAAAAACAAAGAAAAGCGCACAAATAAAAATGGACTGCAAAAAATGGTCAAAATAAAAAGAAATGCGAGAAACCCTCTTAATTCGAAAAAGTAACCAGTTTTCTGGCAGCTATAATACAAATAAATGGAATAAATTAAGGAACCAAAGGAAAAAAAGAGGACAAACCAAGTAAAAAGGTGGTCAAAACGAATTGTTTTATATCTCTCATTTGTCCGCTTAATGGTAAGCTGCCAAAGATAGAGCAGCGTGTAGCCGAAATTCACTAAAAAAAAAATAAAATTGTGGGTGAGACGGTCGAAAGCGTTAAAAGCTAAAAATGATAAAAGTGGAGGCAATACCTACACTTAAAAAAGTATGGATACAAAAAGACAAAAAAGAAATCAAAAAAAATAAAACATAGTTGAAATCCTGTGTGGGTTGCAAAGTGGGCAAGGCTTTGGGAATACCATGTGGCTGCTGTGGATACTTTTCTGCAAACATTGCTGCTGCTGTAAATGGAAAAATGGGTTTAACCTACGTATGCACCTCATTTTTACAAGAAAATACAAATACTATCTACGTCGTATGTATGTATGTACAGTGGCGGTCAAAATTGTATGCATGGTGTTTCGTTTTTAATTTTTACAATGTTTTCCAAGCTAAAATTTTTTTGATAATTTTTTATAAAAATATCATTTATGCTTTAAGAAAAACTATACATAGATCGCACATTCAAATTTTGTACAGAACTTAGAAAATTTTCACAAATTTTTATCTAAATTTTGAGCTATTTAACCAGAATTTTTAGAAATTTGTTGGGTATGCAGTTAACAAGCTCATAAAATTCTAGTAAACTAAAGGCAAGTTTTGAGCGGCTTAAAAATTCGCATTGATTTGTAATTTGATTTTTTTTTAGTTGACGACGTTTTGCACTTTTTTCCATATAAACATGAATTTCTTGTGGAAGAATATGCGCAAGACCGTTTGCGAAAAAAAATAAAAATTAATTAAAATTAATAAATTTCGCTATTTATATGGAAAAAAACCACAAAGCCGTCAGCAGAAAAAAATTTTTAAATCAATGCGATTTTGTGGAATTTTTCTAAGTTCTATACAAAATATTTTTTATATATTTTTTGCTAAAGCACGAATCATATTTTTATAAAAAAATATCAAAAAAATTTTAGCTTGAAAAACATTGAAAATATTAAAAACTAAACAACAATCATCAATTTTTGACCGCCACTGTATATATGTACATTAGGGTGCATCGCCAAAAAGAGTTGCGGGAATTATAAAATCAATTATTTCGGAAAAACACTCAGCCTTGCCCTGAGTTTCGCCCGAAAACAAATTCGTCCGAAATTTTTTCATTCGCCGGTAGTGAATACGTATAATCGAGAAGAGAAAAATGAAAAATGAACGATTTTGGGCGAAAATTAAACTCAGGATAAGGCTGATTAAGAATTACATGAGCTAGACCGATTTTAAAATACCTAGAAAAATTTCATTCCTTTGACTCCGTTCATAATTTTTTTTTACATTTTTATGCAGACCTTAAGCTTAAACTTTTCCATCGTCTAAAGTAATTTTTTGGAAAAAATTTTTTTAAAACTCATTTTATCGGTTTTATCTTAACGATTTTTTTTTTTTCGGTATGGATAGTGATGTATCCTAATGTACATATGTATTTAACAAATAGCATGCAACAGCAGAAAACCTGCCATTGTAGGCGACAATTCGACATTTCTGGCAAAGCTGCGGCTCCCACGGGATGGCAACCAGCTCATAGCTTGATCATAACAATAATTCACCCTTTCTTTGTTGTACGTATGTATGTATGTACATTAGTGTCTGTGTGTGTGATTTTTTAACAATTTCGCTTCAATCTTTTCCTTCGCCAACGTAGAACCCCTCGTTGTATGTGCATGTCGTCCTTATTTCTTTTTTCAGCTTTTTCACTTTTATGTGAAGTATTTTTCCAGTTGAAGCTTTAATCCTTTTCTACTTTTTTTTATCATCTTTCCTTCAATTCACCGAGGGAGACTGCTTGATTGTATGTGCATGCATACGTATGTGTGTGAATGATTGTCTGTTTGTTGTGGCCAACGTTAGTTGTGGTTTTACTTTATGTTTCATTTACAATTTTTTTTTTGCCTTTTACCTTTTTTTACAGCAGCTGAAATATATTGCGGTAGTAGCAGTCATTGATGCTGGGAAATTATTTTATTTAATGGCATGAGCTGGAGCACTTGGTAATATAAGAGTAATAAAAAAAGTGTAAATGCAAAAGTTGAGAAAAGTTTTTTATAAAAATTAAATGGAAAATCGTATGTTTTTTTGGAGCATTTTAATAGCAAAGGCTCCATAAGTAACTTAATTATAAAGTTTGCACTGTTTAGATTAGACGCGTATGATTTTCAACTTTTTGATTTGTTAAATTTGTAGTAAATTTACTCTATAGGGGAAAGGAATGCTATTGATTAAAATAAATATGGTTGAAAGCGTGCCATGGCAGTAAAAATCCGAAACCATTGGTCAAGAAATTGCAGGAATTGTGTTTTTATCAAATCACCCTATAACCGTGCCCACTAAAAAAAGTTCCAGCTTCAAAAAAGTTAAACTTATTGAACATTAAAGGCTAACCCCCAAATTCATAAAAAATAAAGAAGACTTTAACTGCTTTACAAACCGAAAATTTTTATGAAAATGTCACTTTATAAAGCTATTGAAACCTTTTATGAATAAAACTTGGAACACATTCGAAACGACGCACAGCACCGCCTCAGTGGGCAAAAATCGAAAAATTCGTTGTATACAATGTGAACGTGTTTGATATTTTTGTAAAGGTAATTTATCCACTAAAAAGAACTCAATAGAAAATTTGAAATAAAATGTGGGTTTGACGGTGTTTATTTCCACATAGATAGTAGAGAGCTACAGGATTAAAAATTTTGAATTAAAATTTAACACAGGGTGTCGCTTCTCTATTCCAGAAAAACGTTTTTTTTTTTTTTTAAATTGAAAAAAAATTGGAAATTTTAATGGAATGAATAAAAATATATGTAAAAATATGCTATTCTTGTATTGTTTTAATAAATAGTATGGGTTTATAGCTTTCGAAAGAAAAAATAAAAACCAACTAATTGTTTGCAATTTTTGAAATAATGCGTTTTGTGCTTATGCATAAAATCATTTCTTCATTTTTTGTCAGGGTCATCAGATCTGCACGATTCGTTTTATTTTCAAAAATTGTCAGATTAAAGAGCTTGACCTGTAAATAAAATAGGTTTATTTATATTTTTAAAAAGTTGTGACCTGTTAAATAATTGAATTACAATTTTTTAATAAGTTAGATGAATTATTAAGAGATGGGAATCAATCGAAATGTGTATGCAAAGGGTTTATTTCTTAACGACATGTAGAGGGTTGCCACCTGTTACAAAAAATCAAAGACACAGAGACTCAGTCTGGGAACTATTTTGGGATTTTAGAGATTTTCCGGATACTCGGGACTTATCAATATAATAATCGAATTTTTTATCAATTTTGTTATCGATATTGTTATCGATTTTGCTAACGATATTTTCGGAACTTGTCGATATAATAATCGATGCTTTTATCGATTTTTGTTATCAATATTTTTATCGATTTTGTTATCGTTATTTTTATAGATTTTCTAATCGATTTTGCTGCCATTATTTCTATCGATTTTGCTATCAAAATTTTTATAGAATTTGTCTTTATTTTTCTTATGGATATCATACCCATTTTGTTACCGATTATTTATCGGTTTTTTATAGATATTTTTATCGATTTTCTAATCGATTTTCGTTATCGAATTTGTTATCAATATTTTTATCGATTTTGTTATGATCATTTTCTTTCAAAGACTTCGCCGAAATGGATGCTGCCAATATCGCCGTGTTATTTTCTTAGATGCAAATTTTTGCTTTCTGCCTTCGCGCCTTTGCAGTAACACTTGCAGTCTCGCACTGCAAGCACTCGCTATCGGCTACTTATGAATACTTATGGTACACAGCAACAACATCATTATGGTTATCGAGGCAAACTTGGAAAATATCGCAATTTTTTAGTTAGTTTATCCTGAAAAATTGAAGCTGTAGCCCTATCCGCAAACTTCCGCACATCAAAATTATTAATTTATTAGTTTTTTTTTTATATATAATTATTAATTTTTCAATCTCTAGTGTATACAGACTATTCCTATAGGGTATGTTCAGCAGTCTTATTTTTCACTTAAATTTGTGTCATGAGTATGACATGATTATGCATATGTACATACATATGTACATCAGTATAACTAGCTATATTAGAACAGAGCATATGTATGCACTTACTTCCAGACATACATTTGTATAGACGTATGTAAATATGTGCACACATATTCAAATAGAATGATGATTGAGTATGAACCAAGTCTATTATTTGCCTCATTTCACTTAAGTTGCATTAGTTGAAGCGCCTGGTAACATAAACTTTACATACATACATATGTACATAGATTCCTACTTATATATGAATGTATGTACATGTAACATACCAGTGTGTGTAAAATAAATAAGCATAGGCATACCTACAGCCATACATACATATGTATGAATTTATGTGCACAAGAGCGAAACGACATTGGTATAACTATTCGCCATGCTTGAATGTAGGATTTTTTTGTATTTAACGAACATGCTATGCTGGTCGTTACGTTTTCATGTGACCCTGTTCCCTTTAGGTATTACGTCTTTCTCATTTCCAATCATCGTATTAAGAGAATATTGTAATTATTTAATAAAAACGTAGAAGGGATATCTACATACATACTTGTATTTGTACAAGCTGTCAGTGGAGAGAACGTATACGCCCCGTAGACTTATTTACTTTCATCTTCTTTGAAAAGTCTCTTTGTGGAATGGCGGTGTAAAGAAATGTACGTATGAATATTGCAACTAATTTTAATTCATAAATGATAAACAAATGAGTAATTTTGCTTTTGTCCATTGTGGTGTTGGTTAGCTTGATTATCTAAAAGTGTTTTCTAGTTTCAAGCACTATTGCTATACGCTTTTAATAATTTTAGAAACGTAAGAAAATTGGAAGTACGTAAAACGAATCTGGAAATTGTGCAAGAAAACTCTCAGTGGACATTAAGGTGATCCAGAAATGCACGTGAAAAAGTATAGATGGAATTTTAATACCCTCACATTGTTTTTTTTTTATTTGGAAGTCAAAAAATGTTTTCAAGTTGTTCGAAGTGCTCAAAGTTTTCCACGCAGTATTTTATATGGAAATAAAACCATTTTTCCGGCAAATGATATAGAATTCTCGAGAATCATTATTTTTCAGACTTCCATTTTAATACTAGCAGTTTTTTATTGGTCCTCCATTGGTTTTGCAGGGATTTTGCGGACCTACAAAATATGCAAATTGGTTTAATGCAAAATTGGTTTAATAAACAACTGGGTATTATTATTAAGAATCTTCTGAAGAGAAGCAGGGTTTTCAGGTATAGAACAATCCTAGGAGGTGAATGTATTAAAATGTATTAAAAAACTTTACTTTTTATGGACTGCCCTAGTGGACATTCAAAGAAAAAATCCAAAGCAAAAAACGAGGCTGGTCTAAGGAAGTTCAAAGTGCAGAAAGTTCAACAGAGATAAACGTTTGAAGAACAGAAGAAAAACAGCGTGAAAAAAACTGAAAAAAAATTACTTAGAAAAATTCAATTGCATCATTATGGGCGCCGAAACGTATATCTTAGCTGAATTTTCGTAGCTTCCAGACCGGGAGTTTTACACTTCAGACAACGGGGCAAATGCGGACGAAAAGTTTTGCTCAAAAAGGAAGTGAAACTTTCCTTGTAAATTCCTGGTTTGCCAAGCAAACTGCAGCTGTGAAAAAAGGAGCAGATCATTTGTGACTAGGGGAACAATTAACTCATCAATATATCGTAAGAAATTCTGGGAAAAGAGAAAGTGTGAGAGTCGAGTAGCGAATGTATCCGATGAGGCTTTCCTAAGACAGCATGAGTTTTCCACTTTCTTTCGGTCGGACCTCGTGTCTTTTCCCTTCTGCAAATTGGCTTTGGAATAGTATTCAAAAAACAATGACTTGTGGTGCCTCGTGAAGCAAATCCGCCAAATTATCTAGAGCTCAGGCCAATTGAAAGATACTGGGCGTTGGTTAAAAGCAAAGTCAAAATCATGGTGTTCAGCAAACCAAAAATTATCAGATATTACCATAAAATCCTCAATGAAAGGGGTGCTAGAAAAGTTAAAAAAAAATAAAATTTAAAAAAGTTACTAAGTTTTGAAAGAAAAAGGCTGTTGAATTCGCCATTTCTTTCTATGTCTTCTTGTTTCGGAAATTTTTCGAATTTAGTGATGTAAAATTTTTTTCAAATTCTGTCCTAATCTTCTAGTAGTTATTTTCACCACACGCCAAGTAGACTTCACTCTGTGTCCGCCCCAGCTTGAACTAAAATATCGAAGCATGATCTTGGCTGTCCTGTAAGATGTTGTTACTTTTACACGGAACTTTTGCCTTCGATGTCATTATGATAATAATTCGGTGCTTAGTTAATTGAAGAAGGGGGTAGATCACACGCTTTCTACTTTTGGTAAATCTATCCCTTCAACCTTACAATTACATAACTATCGTAAGGATAGAGACTTTGAATGATACTCGGACTGACAACTCCGACATGACTTTTTTTTCTAGCAAATACTTAGCAGTAGAGAAACCGGACGCGAATAGTTGGTATTAGTGTTTAAATATTGTTCTACTTGTATTAGTGTTAGGGTTCAAGTTCGATTGTCAAGAGTCATTGTAACTGTTTAAACAGAATAACCACCTCTGCCCTTTGAAACTAGCTTTACTAAATAAGTAAAATCTCATACAAACGCTGAGTTATGTTTCTGAATAACGGGATGGAATTTGTTAAAAAAAATACCTCTAATTTGTTCTTAACAATTTCAGCATCTGAGGGCTCAATGGATGACAAACGAAATTGTCACAATCTGATGACGAATGCAATCAGCAGAGCTTAACGTTTCGCTAACGTTAATTTATTACATTAAACTCTGTGAAGGTACTTAGGAAAAAAAAGCGACAATGAGTTGCAAAAAAAAATCGCCCAAAACCAAATAACTCCAGCCAGCCGTCATTTTCTTATTAGCTAGCTGCATATTTTGTATTCATTATGCTGAGGCGTGTGGATATTTTTTCTGCTCGCACATAAAATAAAATAATTGACACAAAATTAGGGATATAAAAAGTAGAAATGCGGACGAAGGAGAGTAGGCGGGTGGAGAGTGAAGCAAAGTAAGGCTTTCGATTTATCAAATTAATGACTGCGCTTTTATTTTCATTTTCACACAAAAGGATATATGTATGTATATAAAAACGTTTCCTTTGCCACAGTATGATTGCGGCTGAATAGATGAACAACAATTCAAGGGAAAAACTACTTTATTTTCATTGTTTGTTTGCTAAACAACAACAGCTATAACCACAAGCTGAATAGAACAACAATGGCATGGTGGAAAACTGTAAGAGCTAGGGAAATGTTATAAATTAATGTAACAGTAAATAAAGGGAAAAACATACAAAATAGTATAAAAGGCAAAACATTCACATATGTAAGCACGAATGGAGCAGGCAACAACATTAGTAACTAGAATAAAGAAATAACAATAGAAAAAGAACATTTGCGAAAGTTGAGTATATCAATGGCAATAAGCCATTGCCATCGCCGAATGGGGTTGGAGTTGGCGATGGAAGCGGAGGGCCTACTTAGAGCAGAAAATAGCACTAAAGCGAGCAAAATGTTGGAGCCAACACATATTCATACAATTTTAATATATGTACATATGTAAAAACAGTTACTCACAAAAGTGTTCAGGCGTTGATTTTTTTTTTTAATATTCACAATGCTTTTCAAGGTAGTTTTTTTTTTGTTTTTTTTTTCTATTAAAATAATATTCAAGTTTTAGCCAAAACCATATAAATCAGAGTTTCAAGCTTTATAGAAAATTTTACATCAAAATTTCGAGCTTTTTAATCTGAATATTTATAAAATATTTGTGTATGCATTTTTATAGTTCAAACATTTTAGTCTCTTGAAGTGCAATTTTCAAGCGTCTAAAAAGTTTCGAACGACTGAAAAATCCCGTTGATTTTTTTGATGTTTTTGGTGACGGTTTTTGGCACTTTTTTCCATAACAGCATGAATTTCTCAAAATCAACGCTAGTTTTTGTAAATTGCACTTCTTATGTAAACAAAAAAAAAGCAAAAGCAGTCTCAAAAAAAAAAAAAACTGAAAAATCAACTCGTTTTGTTTGCTAAATAGTTGAAACTTGCACTTCATTAGGCTAAAATTGTATGGGCATAACAATGCTTGCCCAAAAATGTTATACAAATTCAGATTAAAAAGTTGAAATATTGATGAAAATTTGTTGAATTTTCCAAAATTTTGTATAAAGTTGGAGACTCTGAGTTACTTATATGTTTTTCCTTTAAGCCTGGACGATATTTTTATAGAAAAATAAAAAAAAAATATTTAGCTCGAAAATAATTACGAATATAAAAAAAAATCAACATATGGTCATTTGTTTGAGACACTGTATTACTCATAAAATTGAATAGAGTAACTTTTAAACTGATCATGCACTATGCACTACTTCAGTTTGCAACGGACTCATTTACAAACTAGTCCGATTATTAAAAATTTGCCATTTGACTATTGATTAGGTTATGTAAAGAAGTGTATGTGGATGATAAATACTTAAACGGTG
This sequence comes from Rhagoletis pomonella, assembly GCF_013731165.1. NCBI lineage: Eukaryota > Metazoa > Arthropoda > Insecta > Diptera > Tephritidae > Rhagoletis > Rhagoletis pomonella. The sequence goes on from NW_023458565.1 coordinate 19,192,514, forward strand.
TTCATATCAGGCGATTTTCCACGCAATTTTAGAGGCGGTTAGTTGAATCAAAAGTTGGCTGCCCCCCAACTTCATTGGAAGTATCAAGATTCGAAAAAAACTATAAAAATATTAAACTTTTGATAATGCACGTTGATGACAAATCTATAAACCGAAATATGTGGTCTCTAACGCTACCTACTATTAGGGACAAAACCAGACAAGAAAATACAGGTACACACTCGATAATTTTCGTCCGATGCCAAGAATTTTGTTATCGATACTTTTGAACCGAGTACTGAGTAGGTATCGGAAGAAAGTACTTGTATCGAAACCCGGATTCAGTGACATTTTTATTCCAGAACTTATATTTTTAATCTAAATATTATTGTGAATAGTTAAAAAATTTTGGCAGTTTAGTTGCCAATGAAAAGAAAGTCGCTTGCAGTGAAAAGTTGCTAAGTTCATAAAAATTCTTGAATTATCTTTAATGGTTTGCTAGATGTTAAAGTTTAACGACATAATTTATTGAACTTTTGACCTTGAATAAAACTTACAGTTTTTGTTCCACTCTCTCCCACAAAAAAAAAAATAAAAATTGTTGTAATTAATATAAATTCGTCTATTGAGTTTACTATTTATTTATTTATTTATTTTTTTAGAAATATGTATACACTTATTCCAAAAGAAATATCCGGTTTATTCGATATTCGAAAAATCAAGATTTCAAAAAAAAAAAACAAGTCAATCACCCTAGTACTGATCTGACTGACAGCTGTATTAACTGAGCACAAAAACAAAAACTTGCATGTTCTGCAGCGTTGACTATAGGTCAACAGTTTCATTTCAATTATCTGATTTTCACTACATTCTATAAGCGACATTAACTACTTTAAATTATTATCTTTTTAACCCATAACACCGATAATAACCGAAAAACGGTTACTTAAGAACCGAAACTTGATTCCAAAAGAACAGATTCCTCGCTGTTTTTAATGCTATCGTTTTAAGGTTCGTTATGTTTGCGTAATATGTAGTTCTGAGCAGGGTTGTTGCGAATATTATTCCGAAATAAAAGTCTTTTCCGGATAATAAACAAACCGCTTATCCAAATTAAACAAGTTTGGTATCAAATGAAAGAGGACTTAAATAGCTTTAAAACTGAAATGTCTAAACGAGGAAAGTCACATACTGAAAAATAGTTAAACAAAATATGTTAATTAATTACCATAGAACAAACGTTGTATCAGGAATAAACATTTCTTTAGTATTAAATTATAAAACAATATAAATAGAGGTCATGCGTATTTCTGTTTGAAAGCTATTTCCGTCCTCTTTCATATGATACCAAATTTGTTTAATTTGGACAGGCCGTTTGTTTATTATCCAGAAAGGACTTTTATTTTGGAATAATATTCGCAACAACCCTGGTTCTGAGTTGACCTACCAAATATTGTTCGGTTCAAGGCACCATTTCATATAGCCGCCATATATCCGAAATATGCGACTAACGTCAATTTCGTTGTTTTTGATGCTATCGCCTTGAAATTCGGTTAGTTTACGTAATATGGCGTTGCGAATTGGCCTACAAAATTGTTTTCATTGAATTGTATGTTATGCTAGTTTTCTTGCTCATTTTTGATCCTTGCAAATCGCTGTCAGATAGCGTAAAAAGAGCAGCGACCACATCGAAAAAATCATGTTTTTAAAAGTTTGTTGTAAATTTAATTTCATTTATTTTATTTTTATAAAATTTTTATCACACAAATATTTAAGGAATGAATGTAATATATATATTTATTTATTTTATTTACTTTACCTTAAAACTGTATATTGTATTGCATTTTTGTAAAAACATTTTTAAATCTTTTGTGAAGCTATTTCGACAGGATCTATTTCCGTTACCGCTTTTGAGAGGACTGGAATCTGTCCAAATTCCCGTTTATCCGTGGAACCGGCCTCGACAAAACCAGTTTTTTAAATACTCGGAACCGTACATCACAAATATTTTTATATAAAGACATAAGAATTTGGGTAACGTAAAGGGTAAAAGTATTTTTTTGAAATTTTTCGATAAGAATCGAAATATATCCAGTTATAAAAAAATTAGTTATCGAATTTTATCAAGTTACCGAAATTTATCGAATCATCGAAGTTTATAGTTATCGAAATTTATCGGAATATCCATGTTTATCGAGCCATCGGAATTTGTCAAGATATTAAAATTGATAAATTTTTATTGAGTTATCGAAATTTATCGACATACAGAAACATAAATTAAAAAATGTATCGACAGTTATCGGGTTCTAAAAAAATTATCGGATTTTCGAAAATTTTCAAGTTAACGAAATTTACAAAGCTATACATATTTAGTGAATTACATATAAATATTTATTTAGTCATCGAAATTTATGGAGTTATCAAAGTTGAGAGTGTTAACGAAGTCGAGCTAACGTAAGGTATCGCGTTCTTTCAACTTACTGAGTTATCGATGCTTATTGATTTATCGTAATTTGTTGGTAGTTGGGTTTATTGAATCTAATTTTTCTGAATTTCCACTTGTTCGCAAACTATATGCAATTGCAAAAAAATTAAGAATATATGTATTTATTCGGATTTTTTTATTAATTTAGTTACTTCTAAATGCCCTTATGCGCGGGGAGGTGTTTATGCTTTAACATACAAAATTAGAATATTTTCTCGAAGGCGTAACCAAAAGTGCTGGGTACCGTTGCGCCATACTAAATATTATACGATTTGATATTTTTTCAAAGCAATTTTTAGACAAATATTATTAAAGTAATGTAAACTTTTTCATTAAAATTTATTTATTGCCCAGCGAAAATCGGGCTTTTGAGCTGATTAGAGCTGGTTGAAACTGAATTGTAAAAATTGGTGAAGGCTTTTGTTGCTATCCCTATGAAGGAATTTCAAGTAACTCTTTAAAAAAAATTCCTCTTTTCCCTAATTAAGCGCCTAAAACATTTTACTAATGTGGAGCATTGACGATTTTATCTCTCTTCCGAAGAATAAATAAAATGAAGAATTTCTGAGTGAAAAACCTAAAAGCGCTACCTCAAATATATAATCAATCCTTCAACACAAATACTTACATACATAAAGGTATGTACATAGGTATTTATGTACTAAATACTTCCTTCACTTGATTTTCATAGCATAGCTATTCGTTCAATGAAAGGTCTTTTGAGGGCGTCAAACGCTACCGCCCAGTGAGTAAATGAATAAATCGTTTGATGAAAATGAATATCGCGTAGCCGCGAGTCAGAGGAGAAGGGTTAAATATATTTACCTTCATAAGTAAAGCCAACACTAAAAAAAAATTAAATAAACATTGGCTAGCATTAAAGTAAATGTGCCAACACGAATAACATTTACACAAACAACAACAGCGAAAGCAACAACAGCAAAAAGTTGCTCATCTAGCGGAATGTTGCCTGAAGGAGCAAACAGAAGGACACTTGAAAATTGGAGAACATTAGAACGAAATGAGGTCATTTTTACTGGGGCATGCAACGGCGATGACGGCGACACGGCAACAAGCAGCCAGCAGCGGAGTGCAATGTATGTAGGAGGGCATTGCGCCAACTCTATGCGGGAAGCGAGAGTGTTTTAATAAAAAAAAAAAAAAAGCAAAAGACAAAAGATAATGCTACCGAGAAATGTGGCAAAGCGGGGGTGAATAGGTGGCGCGCGCAACAAACGGAACAGACGTTCGCTTACTTATTATATACACTTTAATATTTTAAGTAAGGATTTTTAAGCGAAAAAGGCAGCTGTAGAGTACACAGTACATTGTGTAGCAGTATTGTTGGGTTAGTTATGGAAAAGAGCGAGTCAGATAGCAGGAGAGTGAGATAAAAGTGCTGCACAAAAAAGTGTTTTTCAAGCGGTGTCGAAAAAAAAAAATTATATTCACTTATCGTGCTAAGCAAGTAAGCAAAACAAACAATATGGCTGCCAATGTGGGACACATACATACATATGTACCTAAATATTGTATAATTGAAAAAAGTGCGTGGCATAATAATTTTAATAGCTGGTGGTCTACTGAGTGTTAAATTAGTGTCCTGCTGGTATGCACCTTCTACCCTAAATTAATTACATAACTGCAGTAAGTCGTAGGAAATTGTCATGAGCTATGGGGATACAAAAAAAAACTAAATAAAATGTGAGAGCATTAAAAACATTTACTTCCTTCATTTACAGGCAATTTTCTTCTCCCTGGTGTACTTTTATTTTATAACCTAATTTCCCGGTTAATATGTACTAAAAATGAGGTCAATAACAATATCGAATGCTAACAGAAAGCTTATCGATTGGAAATTAAAAAAAAAATATGTAACTATTTCTATAAATAATTGTTTTTGACAATAGTCAATTATATAAGTACATACGTACATTAGTAGATACATCTACATAAATAAATATCAATTTTTGTATAAGTACAGAAATAAAACGGAAATAATGTCAATCGTTGTGCTGCCGATAAATATCTATTATTAAATTTTTTCGCCGTTCTTTTGGGCGATTCTACCGAACCAATAACAAAACCAAGAACTTTATTAGAAATGTTTTTGTAGATGAGAGGAATTTTTATATTTTCAAAATTGGTTGAAAATTTCGGTCAAAATCGTCGTTTAAAAATTTCCGGATTTATGTACAACCGCTCCAATTTGAGTTGTTTTCGCAATTTGTTTTACGTCGTACTTGAAATTAAATTTTGTAATAAAGATAAATGTGATGATGAAGAAATAAATGATAACGATTCTGACAAAAAAGGGAAGGAAAAATTAAAGTTAAAGGCGAAAATGAAAACAATAAGGAATACATTAGAAATAGGGTAAGCAAATTTATTGAAATTTTTCGATAGGAATCTAAATAAATTCGGTCGTCAAAATATTAGTTATCGAAAGTTATCAAGCTACCGAAATTGATCGAATCGAAGCTTATAGTTATCGAAATTTATCGAGTTATGCATGTTTATTGAGTTATCACAACGTATCGAATTTTTCAAATTGATCAATGTTTTTGAGTTGTCGACTCAGTTATAGACTCAGAAAATCAGTTGTCGAAATTTAAAGGATTAATAAATGTATCAAGTTATCGATACTTATTGCTTTATAATCATTTATCGCTACGCAAATCTTAGAATTTTCAAAATATATCGAATTATCGAAATTTCAAGGTTATTTAAGTTTATCGAGTTATCACTGCTTATCGAATTTTATCGTGTCACCAGAGTGTAATGAATTATCGAAATTGGTCGATAGCTTTCAAAAAATATGAAGCTATCAAAATTAAACGAGCTATCGAAATTTAGAGTGATATCCAAAATTTATCTTTGAGTTATCGAAAATAATCTAGCGCGCTAAACGCACAGTCATCCATGTTTATCGAAATTAGTTGAGTTATCCGATTTTAGTGTTTTTGAAATTCATTGATTTATCGATATGTATCAAATTAGCGAAATTTATCGACAAACTGGAATATATCGGACCTTCAAAGAAATAAAAAAAATGTAGTCACGTTTTTTTCCAGAGCAGGAGATTTTCCGGTAAGTAATTTTAAAGGCTGCAGGGCCTGGGTTCAAATATAGAAATTGTTTTTTTCTTAAAAGCGGTCACCCCTCGGCAGGCGATGGCAAATCTCCGACTGTATTTCTGTCATGAAAAACAGCTTCTCATAAAAATACAATCGCCGTTCAGAGTCGGCGTAAAACTGTAGCTCGCTGCCCTTTTGGTGACAACATCAAGGCGCACGCCACAAATCGGAGTAGAAGCTCGGCCAAACACTAACATAAATATGTGTAAGCGCCAATCTATTATTTTTAAATTATATTCCATTTTATTCGCTTGAGTTTAATTTTTTTAATTTTAATTTTTGCATTGTGAAATACTCTCAAGCTGTCACCGTTTCTCAATCTCCAATTGCTTGATTCCATTTAAATATCTTTCAGTTCTCAAGAAATGAGGTAACAGAAATATGTAAGGAAAAATTCAAGTTGCGCTTTGGCCAACAGCAGCAGTAGCCATTTATTATAATACATACATACAGTAATAGCAGCTGTGCCATCAACAGACTTCAATGCAGCGGATAGAAGGGGCAACGGAATATTTCGTAGAAAACAGAAGGTGGCATATCGGATGACGCCATGCACAAATGTCGCCAATTAAACGGCTCCAATGCCGACAGCCACATCTTCCAACTCAAACTCAAACGATGCGCTACTTGTCTTTGATAACAAAAAAAAATAAAAAAAATAAAAAAATAGTGGGTCTCTCAACAGGCGAGTGGCATTTAAGCATAGTATAATTTCGGTGCTGATTGTAATCAGTAGCTGAATATAAATAAAAGCGTATAGAAGTTTGTCAGATGCGTTAAGGAAGCACCTACTCCTATTAAATCACCTTTTTTGTATATGCATCTCCAAGCACATACCTAAGCACAAAAATATATATAATAAGCAAAAATCTTCGCTGATCGTCAGATTAATGGATTATCGCGTTTAAATGCTCAGATTGGCGACAACGTGATGAACTTTGGAAATATTTCATAAACGCTTGACAGTCGTTTACAGATATGTAGGTGCAAGTATGAGTGCACTTATTTTTTATTTTTTTGTAAAATTTTACAAATAAATGCACATTTGTGCACTTAAGCAAGCCAAGACACATGGGTGTGTATGTTTACATAATATAGGCAGTAGCCGTGTTTTTTTTCATTAATTTTATGAGCTTTATTTTTTTCAGTTGACTGCAGCAGTTGTCGTTACGCTTTGCCCGTAAATCTAATTTGTTCAAAGTATTATAATAATAATAAAATATTAGTTGCTACTTAAATATAATGAGCATTTTGTTTAATTAGCTAGTGCTTTAGTTATTCTACTCTAATTATGGTTGAGCGCAGAAATTCCCAAAGTTGTCCAGGCGGACCACAAGGGGTTCGCGAGAGACTCGACGGGGGTCTTCGATGGCGTGAAGAAAATATGGAAATCGTTGCTGGGCTTTGTCTATTAATGTAGGCAGATATTACACTACTCCAAAAGTTTAAGTGAGCAAAAAAATACCAAATTTTTCGATAGTTTTTGACAGGCCGTATTTTGGCAAACGAAATGGTCGTATTGAGCCTTTAAAAAAAGCCTTTGAGGCTCTAGGGCTGTAATTTTTCTTGGTTAAACATTTTTAAGAGCTACGGTTCTCATGTAATCCAGAAGGATAGCGCGAAAAAATAATTTTGCGAAATTTTTGCTTTTTTTGGTCCAAGGGATTGAAAAAAAAAATTCATTTAGGCCGGCATATGGATTAGATAGCCTCTTTAAACTAGCTTTAATTTCATTATAGCACTCCCCACTTTAGTCATCTCAGAAGGTCTATCTAGTTTTTCTCTCTCTAAGCAGACGGGATTGCAGACAACTTGCAAATTCATTAGTGAGCCAAGCATGCGAGGAGTTTATGGTAAAGAAAATGTAAAAAAACGCTAGAGCTCGGAGTGCTCTTAAAAAATATAACTCCTCAGAGCGATAGCGCACGTTGATGGCTTTATTTCCATCGTTAGATCTAATCTTCACATTTTTTGACAAGCTTTGTGAATATGGTGAAATAGTAGAAATATTTTTTAGTTGTTTCCTCACAAAAGAAAGTTTACGTCTTTTTCCTTAAAAGCGACCACAAAGCTTATTGGAATGCGACTTGCATATCTATCAAAATAAGCGTTTCGTAAGTCAAAACAACTATTTTTTTTAAATTTTAATATGTGACGGCCCCACTGCGATGGAAAGAACATGTGGAGAAGGACTTGGCTTCACTTGGCATTTCCAATTAGCATCAGTTGGCACAGCAGAGAAACGACTGGCGTGCTTTGTTGGACTCGTCCAAAATCGCTTAGGCGGTTGGAACGCCAAAGAAGAAAAAAAAGTAGGTGCGCCTGGGCCACAATGGAGAAGTGAAACTCTCATTACATAACTATTTTGTCTCATAACCAATATACATTACGTATGTACATATATAATATTGATAACAAATTCGATAAAATTTTTAATAGCAAAATCGATATAAATATTGGTCGCAAAATCAATTAAAAAATCAATAAAAATATCGATAACAAAATCCATAAATCGATAAAAATATTGATTACAAAATCAATAAAAATGTCGATAACAAAAACAATAACAATATCGATAACAAGATCGTTTAAAATATCGATTTAAAATTGATAAAATATCGATTGTTATATCGATTAGTTACGAAAATATCGACAGCAAAATCGGTGGCATTATCGATAAAAATTTCGACAACAAAATCGATAAAAAATATCGACAACAAAGACAAATAAAAATATCGATAATTATATCGATGTCCCAAAAATCCTGAAAATCTCTAAAATCCCAAAATAGTTCCCAGATTGAGTCTCTGTGTCTTTATCTATGTCCTTTTCTCTATAATAATAATAGATTGGCGCTTACACATATGTTAGTGTTTGGCCGAGCTTCTCCTCCGACTTGTGGCGTGCGCCTTGATATTGTCACACAAGGCGAAGGGACCTACAGTTTTACGCCGACTCCGAACGGCGATTGTATTTTTATGAGAAGCTGTTTTTCATGGCAGAAATACGATCGGAGGTTTGCCATTGCCTGCCGACGGACGACCGCTGTTAAGAAAAAACCTTTTTTCTACATTTTTTGCGATGTTGCTTTGACCAGGGTTTGAACTCGGGTCCTGCGGAGTGGAAGCGCGCACTGCTTACCACTACACCATCTCTATAATTACCTTTATTTTAGTCTTTCTTCCTCTATCTTCATCTTTACTTTTATCGGTATCCCCCTCCCCATCTTTCTCTTTGTATTTATCTTTGTGTTTACTTTTATGTTTATCATTTGCTTCATTTACATATCCCCTTCTCCTTTGCCCTTATATAAGTAAAGTGTTTAAATTTACCTTGGTCTTAATTTTTGCCTTTATTTTTACGCATCTTTGTTTCTGTTTTTATTTTTACCTTTGCCTTAACCCTTTTCTTTATCTGTGTACGTACTCACCTTTCACTAATCACTCACTTCCCCGAAGTGCTAATGGAACCCTGTGCCATTGAACATATGACGCCGATTTCGAAGCTGTAGGGGCCACTTACTCTTAAGTAAGCTCCACAATTTCCTTTAAAAAATTTAGCTGACCTTTTTAATTTAAGGCTAGAGCGTAGAGATTAGAGATAGCAATCAGCAGTTCTAAGCAAACATATGGGCAGCTCTGTAAACAGTTATTGATGTTTCGCCGTAACCTTAAGAATCTCTAAGATATTTAACAAAGTCATGTCACCTCTGATTGGACCCTAACTCGAACTAATTAAACTCCATCACTACGGAATGATACACTTATTTGTGCCGCCTATTGGCCACCTTAGTAGAACGATGCCGTCGATGAAACAGAAACGCCTAGCACTCACACAAACAACAAAATATGCAGATACCAACTGGCAGCAAAAGAAGCGTTAAACACCTAAGACGGCAGCGAATTTCTAACAAACCAAACTAAATCATTTACTGCATCAAACTCGGATCTTCGCCGCTTGCATCAAACTTCAGCTGCCATAAATGCTTGGCCATGCATCATCACCTCAATTTCCCCATCGTCGCAGAACTCATATCGAACCACTTTTTACTACGCAGTTGTGCTTCAGATTTTGCACCTTACGGGCAGGCAGTTCGGGTCCGACTTCTAAGCCATTAACGGATTAACGGAGTAGTTAGCCACTTGATGAGTGTGGCAGCGTAAATGCGAGCGGCTGATCGATTTACTAACAATCGGCATGAGTGGGCGCGAACAAGGCAATATTTGAAAACGCAGTTACTTTTTTATGGATTTATTTATTTTTTATTCCTCCGCCTATGAAAACGATATACAGGTGATGCAGGAGTTAGTGGCAGTGAAATAATAATGTAAAAAAGCAAGCATTAAAAATATTACTTTTAAAATAAAAAATATGTTAGCGGCGAGTGGTGAATTAAAAAAAAAAATACGTAAAAGTAATTATCGGTAATACTCTGGCCCGAATCATGTATGTACGATAAAGCGACTCGACTAAGCGACTACGGCAAGGTGCAGCAGAATTAATGAAGTGCAGAATTCTCGGAATTTCGAAGCGGTACGAATAGTGTGTGCTGCACGGTTTCTTTATTTAATTTTAATTAATTTTTTTTACAAGAAAGCAAGCAAAAAAATCAGAAGAACCTTTAATTCAAATAAGAAAGCTCTTAAAGTCTGATGAGATACATAAATATATGCAACTAAATTAAATAATAGTGTGACAAGTGCAAGTTACTAAGTGTTTCGGGCAACTCAGCCAGTGCAAGTGACGAGGAAAATGAAGAAATTTCAATTTCAAGAGCCAAAAATGCTAATCAGTGTTAAATATGGCTCGAAGATACGTTCACGAAAAATTGAAAAGTGTTTGATGCAGTTGCAGCAAGTGCTTAAGTGAGTACATAGATTTTTGTACACATATACATACATACATATGTATATGGGGTGTATTCGATTTGCTTAAAATTTTTAAATATTAAATAAATATAAAATTTGATCTTGATTAATACATTTTTAAAAACTTTATAGCACAACAACAAAAACAAATCGATTTAAAGTTTTCCAAATATCTCGCGAACTGGGCGATGAAAAAATTTGGAAAAAAAATCAAACATACACACACCAAATTCTCTATAAAAAGAGATGAAAAAAAATTTATTGACATTTTTTGTAAAAAAAATTATTTTTTGAAAATATGTCACATCAAAAAAAAATTTAAAAAACCACAATGGTATCTCTGAGCATTGCGCAATATTGAAGTTTAGTATTATGGAGTGCACTCTACAATAAATTGAGTTATGCATTTTTTTTACAACGAAAAAAAATGGAGAAAAATGAGTACATTACAAATTTAAATTTTTTTTTTTTTAATTTTCTTGAGTATGCAGTTTTGTAGCCCATTAAATTTTAATAATTTAATAAAGTGCAAGTTTTAAGCTACTGCAAAATTGCGTTGATTTTTATTATTTTTTACGCTGACGGCTTTTTGTACCTTTTTCTTATGGAAGAAAATGGCCAAAACCGTTTTCAAAGAAAATTAAAAAATCAACACCGGTTTTGCAATCACTTAAAACTTGCACTTTATTACACTAAAATTAATGGGCTACAAAACTGCATACGCAGGAAAGTTCAAACAAAAATTTAAAAACTTTGTAAAATTGTATCGTACTCATTTTACTCAACTCGGTGTAACAAAAAATTCATAACTCATATTCTGGTAGAGTGCACTCCATAATACTATACTTAAATATTGCGTTATAGTCAGAGCTATTATTGTGATTGTATTTTATTTTTTGTGATGGCATATTTTCAAAAACTACTTTTTTTATCAAAAAATGTGTAGTAAAAAATTTTTCTAGAAAAAAAAATTTTAAAATATTTATTTTCATAGAGAATTTTGATGTGTGTATGTGTGATTTTTTTTAATTTTTTCCTCGCACCGTTCTCGAGATACTTAAAAACTATTAAATCGATTAGTTTTTGTGTTTTGTGCTGCAAAGTTTTTAAAAGTATTAATCAAGCTCAAATTTCATATTTATTTATTATTTATGTTTATGCATCAACCCTCAAAATTTTAAACAAATCAAACACATGAAGTGTGAACACCGTCCGTTTTGGTATGAAACACCCCATTTACATACATATTTGAAAATATATATATATATGTATTTACATATCAACAAAGTTGCTCAATGTTTGATGTTAAATGATTTCTAAATGGGGTAAAAAAATTCACCTTTGAAGCTGGTTCAGCCAGCCAAAATCTATTAGGTTGCCCAAGGCGTATGAGTAATAATCAGGTACCTCCGCTATGAAGTGGTTATGCAAAAAGTAGAGAAGTGTGGTATAGAAATTCTGTCGAATAACCAGATTCAGGATGCCATATAAAATATAGTAGCCATATTCGGATATCCGAGAATTTCGCTCCATCTCATCATATCTTTTTATAGTGGGCTTAAGTTTTCAGTTTCTGGTCACAAATTGCATCCTCTCACTTCCAATTTTATTTTTGTAAATACATATGTATATTCAACAATTTGATTAAGCTTGAAGCCGTTACGACTTAAATCTTCGCTGGTTATTTTTGTAGAAATGTTTAAACTTCCTATTGTTATCTTTAATTAATATCTTAAAAAATGAATTAAAAACAATGGTGGTGATTGAGTTAAACATTTTGTTTTCCAAAAATATATTCGCTAAAAAATCCCGAAACTTTTTTCTTAATGCAGTTTTTCAGAAAACGTACGGAATATTTCTGGTTTCTGTTTTTTTCTAACCGATTTCAGAAAAGGAGGAAGGTTATGAGTTCATCGGGGTTTTTTTATGTATGCTACCAGAAAACTACAGGCTACGTCAACCGTTTTCCAAAATTTTTTTCTTTACGGGAAGGTCTTACCTTAAATAATGGTACTCCTAAATGTTTTTACAATTTAATTTACAAACTACTTGTTTTTAATACAAAAATAAACATTTTTCAAATATAAAATCGAAACAGGAAAGAAGGTAAGTACAGATGAAACCAAACTTATAGACGGCGAATTTTTGATCGACTTAAAAAATGTTTATTAAATTTTCTTAGCTATACCAGTTTTAAAACAGATTGACTTGGCGGTTATGTAAGTATACATTTTTAATCATACGCAAGCAATTCCAAAATGTTTAAATAATTAAAATTCTACCGAATTGGCTTCAATATTTACTAAAATATCGCATTTTTTTCATTCTCAAATTTACTTTATATGAGAAGTGGATTTGATTTGTGTCCGACTTTTCCTCAATTTTAGTACCATAAGCCATTATCACCACAGAATTCATGTACTAAAATAAAAATCTACATTTATTGCTTCTAACTCGAGCGCAAAGTCGAACGAAATCGATTTCTTTATTCATTTTTAACTTTTTAGTATGCATATACATTAGAGTGGCTCAAAAAAATTTTTTTTAATACATAAACCTCAAATTATTGGGTTTTGTGATAAAAAAAAGTTGTGAAAAGTATTTTTTTATTTTGAAAACAAGTTTTTTAGAGGTCCCGCTGGTCGGCTTTTTATAAAAACGCTGATGTTCTAAATTTTTTATTTTCGTGACTTGTTAAAATTCAGCTAAAAATTTTGTTTTTATTTGTATTTACTCTGGTATTATTGAGGAATATTCCCTTATTTACATACCTGTCTTGGACAGTTGCAATGGGCCTAGTGCCCGAAAATATGATTTGAAAGGAGACTAATAAAATAAAGACATTGATACTGAACGATTCACACATTGTCCTGAGTTGGAAATTGGGGATTGCTAATTAGGAATCTGAATTCAGTTTTTCAAAATTCTAAATTCAATTTTTTTTTTAATTATTGTTTGAAACTCAGCACTCGGGAGTTTTTGGGGTCGCTGATTATGAATCTGAAGTCAATTTTAAAAATTCAAAGTGGCGGATTCGATATGGCTATAAAATTCTTAAAAAATTACTAAAATTAAAACTTTGATACTGAAAGTTTTAAGCATTGTCATGGGTTGAAACTCGTTACCAATGGGTTTCTGAGGTTTCTGATTACGAATCTGCTTTCAGATTTTCAAAATTCAAAGGGGCGGATCCGAGTTTCAACCAATTCCAATAATTTTTTTTCAAGTGGATCGCCATTTTGGATCCGCTATTTTGAATTTTGAAAAAGTGACATCAGATGCGTAATCAGAAACCCTAGAAACCCCTGGCTGCACTTTAACATGACACGAAAATAAAATAATTGAGAAGATCGGCGTTTTTATAAGAAATCGACTTGCGCGATCTCCAAAAACCTTTTTTTTTCAAAATAAAAAAATACGTGTCTCTTTTTTTATCACAAATAACAATATTTTGATGTAGCGTTTATGAATTTCCAAAAAGAGTGTTTTTTGAACCACTCTAATATACATATCTCTATCTGTTACAAAAAAAACGATTATGCAAACAAAGTTATAATAAAAATTAAATTCGTTTAGAATTAAATATGTTTGTAAATATTCAGGGGTATTGAAGTAAAAAATTTTAAAAGAACATTTTCAATACCTATGCGGTCTTGTGCAAAAAAATGTTATCAATTCTACACAATTTCCTTTCTCAAACTGTCAAAAGTCATGAATTCAAAAAGAAAAACTAAAAGCGCAGTTTTACTATATTTTGCTTCTAGTTTCGTTAGTGTAGTGATCTTTTTTTTTAATTTTTTTAGTTTTTGTGTTTGTGTTAAAAATTTTATTTGTAGATCAAATTAGTGGTTAAGTTGCCTATTTACAAAAATACATTTGGTCAAATATGAAATGTTATACGCTATTTTCGTTAAATAAAAATCTACTAAAAGCTGCTAAATTTTCAACATGAAAAATATTTAAGGTTTTTATTTTCTATTGAAATAATCTGGCATCCCTATTATGACTACACATTTCCTTCGAAATTATAATTTTTAAGCATGCTCACTAATTTTTGTTAGCTGCTTTGATGATTTAAATAAATTTTTAAATTAAAATATTCTTAGAGCAGAGAGGCGACACAAGAGTTTGTGTTTTTGTAAGCTACTTTTATTCCGTCCTAGATATTTTCAGAGCCACGTGCCCGACGTGCCGTGATACCTTTATTAGGATTCTAGGTTTAAGTAATGCAGATCTAGACATAGTTGTCCTAAGAAGTTAGTTTAAACTGAATTTGGTGAAAGCTGCACAGTGGCACATTATTTTCGCTGTATATCCCTTTTATCGTCCTCTGACCTGTACTGGTCAAAATATGTTCCACCCAAGTTTTGAAAATGCTTCTATAATCTTCTCTGATCAGTGATATTAAATATTGTGACTATGGTTTTAGACAAAGAAATTGTATAGCCACCCAGTTGGAAAAATCATTTATACCTCAATATTCCATATAATTCTGTAAATACATTTCTCCACGACTAAATGCTGTACTACTCATCACAACCTTGAGCCTTTATTATTATTGTACTTTATTAATTCCACAGATGTGTGACACGCTTATGTAAATCAAATATTTCCATCTCAAATATATAAGTAATTTGCGAAACTATAGCAATATTATATGTATGTAATTAACTTGAAGTGTATTGCAATTCATGTAGCATTTAATTCATGCAAATCGCTACTTAAACAATCAACAAACAAAGAAACCACACACAAATGCATGCATGGGTGTATGTGCAAAAATATGTGTTCATACACATTATTATTTATGTATGTGCTTATCCCTCATAAGTCAAATTATTTACTTACTAATTTATGCAAATATTTATTTGCATACACAAGTTGTGTGCACAAAACGACCATAAAATTGGTTAATAAAATATTGTGAAATTTGTCACAATATTTTTATGACCAAAAAACACACATAAATTGACACATTGTGGCTGTACGAGCTTTAGCATCACACAAACATATTGTTGAAAATATTTATGGCATATGAAGTATTTAGTGAAAGGTAAATTATCCTGCAAGAAAATTTTAACACAGATTTTGGGTTCGAAACTGATGCGCAAATATTTTGTTCAAGTGAGGCATCATGCAGGTCATTCCATTTCTATTCAACAGATGAAAGAGAAATTTGAAGAAAATGCCAACAAAGGCGCTTTCTTGGAAAAATTAATATTTAGCAGAGACATAACTATTATAAGAGAAAATAATAAAATTCAAACAAAAATTATTATATTAATTTAAAAATTTTCCGAATCATCTATGATTACTATTCAAGGACTTGTATTATTAAAGTCCTTTCATAATAATTATCAGAAAGATAAATATTTTTAAGGCTTTAAAGACTTCCGGATTAGTTGGGGACCCGTTAGTTGGGGGTAGTTTGGAGCCATTTGGGGACTAGTTTGAGCCTATATTATATATATAGTCCTGAACAGTTGGACAATAGTTTGGAACTATATCTATCTATGTATATATATAATACGCGAAGGCATTTTTTGTGTCAAATTTAAGTGCTTGGCCTGTAGATGTGCAAACTGGTTTTATTTTTTGGAAATTTGTGGGGAAATTTTTCTATACATATATATCGTTCCAATTGGGAGTGAGATCAAATTTTTTCTCGTCAAAGTTCGGGGAAACTTTTCTTGATAGTGATGAAAGAGCTCGATATATAATCTGGCACAATTTTACGATAGCAATATATTTTATTATTATAGAAATACTTTTCATTTTTATTTTTTCAGTTTAATATGAAAACTGATAGGAGGGAAAAAATAATTTTTCAATGAAATTGCTGGTGAAAGCGATAGTAAAAAGCATTACATAAATCAAATAGGAAAAAGTTAAATACAAAATATAATACCTTTCGATTACAAAAAAAGTCTGTTTAAATCCGGCTAATGTATATACAGTGACTCAAAAAAATTACCACGTAATGTTTTTCGGGCAAATTTTTATTTTTTTTGTTAGTTTTATATAAAAATATCGCCTAAGCTTTAACCAAAACCGTGTAAATCACAGTTTCAAACTTTATATAAAATATTGGAAAATTCAACAAATTTTCATCAAAATTTCAACTTTTTATTCTGAATTTTTAGAAAATTTCTGGGTGCGCACTTTTATAGCTCATACAATTTTAGTCCAATGAAGTGCAAGTTTCAAACGTTGATTTTTGAGATTTTTTTTTTTTTGGTGACGGATTTTTGCACTTTTTACATATACGTACGAATTTCTTATGAAATAAAACGCGGGAGACCGTCAGCAACAAAATTTCAAAATATCAACGCAAGTTTTTGTAAATTGCGCTTGTTATATTAAAAAAAAAACGAAAAAGTAAAAATAACAAAAAAATTGTATTACGAATATTAAAAAGAACAATACGTGGTAATTTGTTTGAGTCACTGTATGTCACTATTATGTATGAAATAACTGTTCCTTCTTATTGACTATTGACATGTTCGGCTTATGTATGAAAGCATGTTAAATTTTATTCAAATTATAATTCCATTAAAGCAATGAATAACACTTTTCTCGTGTTCAAACGCATACTTCTGCGTAGGTCATAAATTAATTAGTTGGCTAAAGAATTTTAGCTGCCAGTGCTTGGATTACAATCGATTTTCAGTTGATTGTGAAGTTGTTTCATTTACATGCACATAAATATGTAGTATGCATGTATATACGTACATATCGCTAGATTAGAGTCAAAAGTTGCTAAGGCCATTTATACCAGCTTTACAGGAGATGGAAAAAACTTTCTATAGCCATTTCCTTAAAGCGTGGTTTAAAACTTTAAAGACATCATTTCATACGAATGAGAAGGAATCGATGTTAATAAAAATACTTCTCATTATTTTGGTCCCAAAGAATTTTCTTTGCGTTTTTTTTTGGACTTAACAAATTCGCCTTTCATTGAATATGAACGGAAAGAAATAAAACAAGTACCGCCACGCTTTACGTGGGGATGTATTTTCGATTTCCCTTGCTGCCTATACCATTTATAAAAAGCAAATTATGATTTTTTTTTAAACTTTCCAAAATTACTTCCACATACTTTCACACAAAATTTGAATCGGTTGGATTGAATTCACTTTAATGTTTCAATAGTTCGCCTAGAAAAATTGGAAAAAATAGTTTTTTAAGAATCGGTTAAGAATTTGAGGGTGTTAGAGAAATTTTGAAAACAGTTTCGTGAATTACTTTGCCAGCTCTATGATCTGTACTAGGTCACTTAAAATGTTCGTGCAATTTTTATTTTTTT
>NW_023458565.1:19210298-19283909 GCF_013731165.1 Rhagoletis pomonella
TTTTTTTTTTTATATATTCGGTATTTTGGAAAAACCGCAGTATCAATTTTTGGGTCCAAATAAAGTAGGTATAATACTGCAAAAAAATAATAGGGTGTAATTTGAGCCCAAAGTCCGCATAACCTTTTTTCTAATGTAAAAATTATTTTTTAGACTGGTAGAACATGACTCAAAAAGTACATGCAAAATTTTTTTTTTTTTGCATTACCGTGTTTTTATTTTCGCAAAATGCTTCATTCAAGTACACTGGTACACCGATATATTATTTTTAAATTAACCTCACCGAGTTTTTTTTCACATAATCCAGTCTTGAATTTTGCTGGACACCGCAAAAGAACTTTTTTTACCTCTAGAAATGGTCATAGCTTTATTTATTAATATATATTTTCTTTTTGGGGAAAAGCCCCGAAACCATTCACTTTAATTAGTGTATTTGTGTTTGTATCTTAGAACACCCTTATTGTCTTAAGTAACCGTAACAATACATCGACAATGGCTTTGATTAATGCATGCATACATAATTACTGATTATAGTGAAAGCATATTTCCATATACATACATAAGTATAAGCATATAGGTACAACAATTCCACATAAATATGTATGTATAGTACACGCATACATACGAGTACATAGTATATTAAATTCTACCTATCTGTGCATACATTCAAGCACACATACGTACGCACAAATATATGTATTATTTATGTACATAAGTAAATGCAGGAAATCAGCTATAAATTCATGAAATCATCATTGCCGGCCACTATGAAATACTGGGCTCGATTAAGTGTCGACCTGCCGGAATAAATAGTTAATAATAAAAATGAGCATCGTACGTCAGAATGTGTGCAAACATTCGTAATTCCTAGCAACATAGTTATGAACGTATGTATGGATATCCTATGTATGTATGTTATATGCACTACTATATATGTACGTTTCTAGCAGCGTAAATGTGTAGCAAGCAAGTATTCATCTACATATGCACATCAGGGTGATCCAAACTTCTTTTTTTGCAGCCAAAGCAATTTTGGGCAAAGCAATTTTTTTTGTAAAATTGTTCCCTTCGGAAATCGTCCAACAAAAATATTGTATCTAAACATTTTATAATTTTACTAACTACATCAAAAAATAGTTATTTCATGTGTTCGGGGCAACAACACGCATGTTTTGACCTAATAGTTAGTAAAATTTTTGAGTAAATTTGCCTCAGATTTCTATTCCTCTGAAGGCAAAAATTTGTATTCGATTAAAAAATGTTTATTTCTGATGATTTTATAGCAATTATACAAAAAAAAATCCTTATCCTTATATAGTTAATACATACAGTGACGCTCACGTAAATAGCACACTTTTATTTTCTTACAATATTCATAACAGTGTTGCCAGATTAGTTGTTTCCCCCCCTAGATTTAGAGACTTTTGACTGCCCTAGGTTGTAAATATTTAGGATAAAACTTTAGAGGGAAGAAAATGTGTCTAGGGGAGATTCAAAAAGGATTTTCGGGGGTAGTCCGTTCTCTATGAAAACAGTTTCATATACATAAAACCTTTTCTTCAAATTCTGCTATACACGCCAACGCAAACCTGTGTAAATATGTAATTATATTTTGGTGCCAAATGACAAATAACCACTAGAGTTAGTTAAAAATTTAGGTGAAACGAAAAATTTAATCCATCTGAAATGTGTACTCAATGAAAATACATACACTATTTACAATTGACATTGAAAAAATAAAATTACAATATATTCCAAATAAATAAATTTAGGGATACGAAAGGGAAATCTAGGGGAAAATAACATGCCCTTGGGGGTAAACTACTAGAATTAAATGGCAACACTGATTCACAATGTTTTACGTTATCTATTTTTTTCGTTAATCATATATAAAAGTATAATAGATTCCAAGCCGTAGACTATATAAGTCAACGTTTAAAACTTTGCGCTACACTCAAAAAAAAAATTCTCAAAAATCAACCGGATTTTTCAGAATTTTCAAACCTGTTGAAAATTTTGGTGACATCTTTCTAAAATTTTTTTAAATTTTCCTGAATTGTGCACAAAATTTTAAACTTTCACTCATATTGTTTTTAGTAAAAAACCTAATATTTTTTTTATATATAATTAACGAAAAAATGGATCATAAAAAACAAGATGAATATTGTAAAAATTACAATTGTGCTCTTGACGTGAGCGGCACTGTATGTACATATACGTATGTACATATGTACATATATGTATGGAAAACTTCAAAGTCAGCGGCAGGGTTGAATATCAACCGATTTCAAAATAAAAAAATACGGGTGTACTTATTTTTCATTTTCTATAATTCTGAGGGTGCCACCAAGGTTTATGATTTTCCAGTGTATTTTTGGACCACCCTATTGAACATACATAATTTTATATTTGATTACTATTGTTTATGTGTTAGTATAATTCCATGTGTGTATAGATACATGCGTACATATGTATGTGGCAGCAGAAGTTAATTAATAATGCAACGCGCAATACAACTCACCCAATCGACAGCACTCACTCACCCACTCATTTACTCGTTTACTTTCTAGCTTACATACATACATACATATATAAACACATATGTACATATATGTATGCCAGCAGCAATTGCCCACCTCTGTAATTGCCTTTAAGCTAGCAACAAAATGTATTAGCCGCAATACTCTAGCGTATAAATAATTTTCCGATTGATTTTCATTTCATTTCAATTCAATTTTCTTGGTGCCATAATTTCTCCATGCCGCTGACGATAGTTGCGGTATCCTCAAGCATAGCTGTACGCCGCCGCCACATTGTACATAACTGTATATAAGTGCTATATATCCAACATAAACATACATACATATGTATGAACGTACATATGTACTGTGGCATGAACAATGGTGTAGGTGTATAAGAGGAAGTACGGAGATTCGTTTATAAGCGTGTTACATTTGTAATAATAATTTTTATTTTCATAAGTCTTTCTGTAGCTAAATTCCTTCCATTCTGTTGTTTTATTTTTATGTATTTTTGTATGTAAAAGTTAGTTGTGTGTAAATAGGGACTTAGCATAATACGTACATACAAACATAAATACATTTGCCGGAGTGCACATATTTTTGAATGTTTTTAAAAATGAAATAAAACCAAGATTTGACATGTCATAAGTATTTTCAAACTAAAATCTTCTTAAATCTCTTCTATCATTATAATATATATTTCAAGTCTCTGATGAATTAAATTGATTTTGATTTTGTAGACACGTGGAAACCCTCCTACGAAAAAGCCTTTTTAAACCCTTTAAACTTATAAGTAAATAACTAGAATATTTTTAAACTCTCTTCAAACACCACAAGAATATTTTAAAAGTTTAAACTAACATTTTTTTATCTCTCTATCGTTTGGCACCTATGCATTAATATTTGATACAACTTGTGTATATTTAAATGAAATTCCACTTTTCAATTTCGTGGCAACCCTCTTGAAAATATTTTCAAACTGAATCCTTCTTAAAACGCTATCATCTGACACCCATACAAATTTTAGTAACCTAATTTTTTTATTCACTTTCAATTTGATGTTTTAAACAGGTGGCAACCCTACTTCATGTAGTTAAGAAATAAAGCCTTTTGAAAACCATTTTTTTATACCCATCTTTTAATAACACTTTAAATTTATGCATTAATTTGAATTTAAATTTTAAAATGGGTGGCAGCCCTTTTTATACACCACAAAAATAGTCTAAATGTTCAAACTAAAGATCTCTCAACTTACTTTTTACTTAACAACCATATTTGAGTATTTCACACACCCAACTTCGGCATAATTTGATTGCAATCGACTTTTCAAACAGGCGGCAACCCCATTCAAAATATTTCCAAACTAAAATCTTCTTGAACCTCTCTCATCCAACACCCACACTGTGATAAATATTTCGCTTGTCTAATTCTCTTAATTCAAATTGAATTCGATTTTTTAAACAGGTGGCAACCTTCCTTTATGTACCTAAAAAATAAAACCTTTCAAACTCATCTTGATTGATTTTCTTATTGTACAAATTGATTCAAAATTTAAATTATTATTTTTCATTTTTTATTTAAATATTATTTTTTTATTTTATTTTTATATTGCCTTATTCTTTTATTTTTTTTTTAATAATTAGTTTTTTAATATAACAAGCGCAATTTACAAAAACTTGCGCTGATATTTTGAGATTTTGTTACTGACGGTCTCCCGCGTTTTATTTCATAAGAAATTCATACTTATGAAAAAAGTGAAAAAATTTGTTACAAAAAAAAATTCTCAAAAATCAACGCGATTTTTTAGCCGTTTGAAACTTTCACTTTATTAGACTAAAATTGTATGGGCTATAAAACTGCGTACCCAAATATTTCTAAAAATTCATAATAAAAAGTTGAAATTTTTATGAAAATTTGAAATTCCTAAATTTTTCATAAAGTTTGGAATTATGAATAAACGGTTTTGGCTAAAACTTAGACGATATTTTTATATAAAAATTACACAAAAAAATTAAGCTCGAAAAACATTACGAATATTTTAAGAAAATTAACACGTGGTCATTTGTTCGCTTCACTGTATATGTACATTAGGGTGGTCCAAAAAATAATGCCAAAAGTTAAGTCGGAATCTTTATGCTCTCACCCCCTAGGATTGTTCTATACTGAAAAAATTTATCAATTTTTTTTTTGATTTTGAAATAAAACAAGTAAGAAAGTCTAAGTTCGGGCGGAGCCGAACATTAAATACACGGCGCAAGTATTAAATATATGTTTTCCACCTTTCCAAAAGCTACCGCTACATGATAAGCCGGGGTGTATACATTTTAAGTAAATAAGCCTCCTTAAATTTCGAAATATTGACGTTTCGAGCATTTCTAAAATTTACCGTTATATGAAAAGCCGTAATTTTAGTCCGATTTCAATAATTTTTAACGTTTTGCTTTTATGTGGCAAGCACAATAACCACACCGAGTTTGGTACAAATTGGTAGAACGGTTAGCGAGATACATATATGTGATCACAAGTGGGCGGCGCTACGCCCATTTTCCAAAATTTTGTCATAAGCGTATTTCTTGGCAAAGAATTGTTGCAACCATCAATTTTGAATAAATTAGCTTCAATATTTACTGATTTATCGAAGATTTTGTATTTCTCGAAATTACCGTTATATGGGATGTGGGCGTGGTTATTGTCCGATTTTAGAAATTTTCGGTCATTTGATATGCTGTGCTAAGGCCAACAACTGTGCCAAGTTTGGAAGAAATTGGTGCAGCGGTTACCAAGATATACACATGTAACCATAAGTGGGCGTGGCTACGCCCATTTTCCAAAATTTATAATATTCATGTTTTCCGTCTGAAACTCATTGTAAATATCAATTTTGAGTGAATTATCTTCAGTAGTTACTAAAATATCGCTGTTTTCGTATTTCTGAAAATTACCGTTATATGGGAGGTAGGCGTGGTTATTGTCCGATTTCGCCCATTTTCAATACCATCCGTCCTACGCCCAAAAGAAGTTCACTTACCAAGTTTCATTAAGATATCTCAATTTCTACTCGAGTTATCGTGTGCACAGACGGACAGACGGACGGACGGACGGACGGACAGACAGTCACCGCTTAATCGATTTCTCTTTTCATTCTGATCATTTATGTATACATTTGTCTATATCTATCTCGATTCGTTTTGCATGTTACAAACAACCGTTATGTGAACAAAGTTATAATACCCTTGTGCACAAGTGCGCTCGGGTATAAAAAAATATTTAGAAATCGCTTTAAGCGCACAAAGTTTCTTATGTATGTTATATGGGGAAAAACGACTTTTCGTAAAAACGGTATCGAAAACTTTCTTTCGTCCCAGAAGATTTTCAGTAATAACACCCAATTGTTTATTTAACAATATTTTTATAGTAACGATAATTTATAGACCCACCAAAAGCCCCAATAAATGCAATGGGGGCACCAATAAAAAATCGTTAGTATTAAAAAATGGCTAAATAAACAACTGAGTATTATTACTGGAAGTCTCCTGAAGAGAACCATATTGATTTCGATCGAAAAATATTGATTTTTAAGAATTTGGTAGCATTTCTACGAAAAATTGTTCTTTTCCATATAAAATACAGGGAAAACTTCGAGCGCTTTGAGCGACCTCTAAATATTTTTTGATTTCAAAATCAGTCCTAGGGGTTGAGAGCAAAAAAATACTTAAAATTACTCTGGACTCGCCAACTTGTAAAACTGCAGCCAAAATTTTTCTAATGAAATCGAACTGAAAAATTTTAAATTTCACTGAAAATTTGTTGGTATTTCTTGAATTTTCCCGAGTTCTGTACGAAGTAAAAAAAATTTAGATGAAGTCGCATATTCGGTAATAGGGGGATTTCTCTACTGGGTATATTCATGCATATTGGCTATCTCAACATACATACAAACATACATATGTAAATGTAAAATAACCTCGACTGTCGCTACCGATTGCTCGTAATTGTAAAATGCAAGTATGCATGTTGTATGTATGTATGTATGTATGTATTTACATTTCAGCAACATACATACATACATACAATATATACAATTTGCATATGATTAACACCCGCCTGGGCTCAGTCGCCTCGACCTGTCGATCGCTCAGTCCTACTGTCAATTCGTTTGTCCGCTGCCATGTCATTTCATTTCAATTGAGATTTTTATGTCTATTTCACTTTATTTTGCATAATCTCTTGCAATAATTTTCCACTCTTGATTTTGTTTTTAGTCATTTTTTTTTCTTCGCATTTCTTTTTATATTCTTTTATGAATATACGTTCCTTGTCATTTTTGCAGCGAATATGCATAAATATTTCTATTATTTCAGTTATTGCTATCGGCGTGCCGCCGGTTTGTTTCCACCTTAATTCGCGTCGCTTATGTGTGAGTAAGTATTATAGTACTGTTTGTATTCATATTGTAGCATACATACTACATACTTTGATTGAAATAACTTAATTAACTAAATTACGCGCTTGGAATTCAATTGACATTCTGTATAGAACGTAGTTTTTTATAGTGTCTGCTATTTTCATTGTCTTGAATGCCGCCGTATGCAGCTACTGTTATTTGTTTTTTCTTCTTCTTGTCTACCTACATATGTATTTACTTGACTTTGTATACGGAAGTATAAATTTTATACTCTGTACATTTTGTAGATATGTACAGAGCAGTGATTTGGGTGTTGACAATGTTCGCACCTAGTCGTCAATATCTGCCTATATCAAGACATTAATGAATAAGTAAATGCAATTAAATAAGTACATACATATGCACTTATTTATACATATATAAATATTTTTACAGTCTGCAAGTAGTTATTCAAAGACTATAAAAAGCTTTCATCGTAATCCTCACTACGCATATTGAATTCTAAATATTTTAATCTGCCACATCTCACAGATTATTTCAATAAATTAATAATTACAAATTGTTTTTTATAAGCTGCGATAATAAGACAGTGGCAATCAACGCTTTAGAAGATTGATAGAATATCTACTTAATGATATATGTATCTACTAGCCGGCCCAGTATGCGCAAGCCCTTTCCTTTGAGACCTAATTTTTTTTAATGAATGAATTGCGCAAATCTGATGGAATTAATAAAAAATGGTTTCACGTAAATAGGTGGCAACCCCACTAAAAAAAAAATAAAGCATTGCACATCTGAAGATCAATCCATTCACTTGTTTTTTTTTTAATTGAATGAACTGTGAGAATCTTATTTATCTAATTAATAAAAATGGGGGTTATTTTTAAATAGATGGCAACCCCACTCAAACAAATTAATGCTTTTTAAAAATCCGGAGACCATATCCTTTCACCAACTAACGGTGGAGATTTTATAATTTAAAAAAAGTGGCATCCCTACTCCAAAAATAAAACATTATTGAACATCTAGACGCCAAGCGCTTTAATTGGACATCTCACTTTTGTAATTCAACGCAAGGATTTTACAAAATTTAAGACAGGTGGCAACCCTATAGAAATGCTAAGCACTAAAGATATCGATATCGATACAACCGGTCTATTCGGTACATGATTTTATTTTTTAACGAAACTTAATTATGAAGCTCCTTGGTCGAAATAATTATGCGTATTTTTTTGTTTGGCCCAGAAAATTTTTTTCTGAGAGTTATCTGGAATTTCCGGGTTTGGCTCTAAAATCGATTTTTCCACCATCCACGCGAACTTATTTTTTCAAATGCTCATAACTTGGTCAAAAATTGAACGATTTCAACAATTTTTACTTTAAAATTAAGATATAGTTAAAAAAAATTGCTCAATAGTTATTATTTATTTTTAATTTAACAATACTAAAAAAGTGCAAATTTTTTTTGAAATTTAATATCCGAACAAGTGTATATATTTTTATTTTTCCAAAAACTTCTCTACCATTAACACGGTACTTTGAACTTCATTTTGACTGAATACCTAATAACTAAAATTCGTTTTCCTAGCAAACTTGCAGCCTCACAATGAAAATAGAAATATTATGTGCAACGTGTATAAGGTATCAATATACATATGTACAATTATTCATTCTTCCGATTATATTATAAAACATAAATGTGACAAGAACAAGACGGAAAAATTGATTTTTGAGCCAAAATAATTAAATTGCAGATAACTCTCAGAAAAAAATTTTCTGAGCCAAAAGAAAAAAATACGTGCATAATTATTTCGACCCAGGAGCATCGTAGTTAAGTTTTGTTAAAAAATAAAATCATTTCCCGAATAGACCGGTCGAATCGAGATGGAAAGCATCACCAGAAATATTTTTATTATTTCTGTTGTTTCAAAAGTATTTAACAAAGCTATCTAAAATTTATCTTGTTTAACACTCATATTAAAATATTTTATTTAATAAACTTTATTCTGAAATTTCTAAACAGGTGGCAACCATCTTCAAAAATTTATTTCAAATAAACCTTCATTTTGACGCCCCTATTAAACTATTTCATTAAACTAGCTAATGACAGGTGGCAACCTTCTTAAAAAATATTTCCGAAAAAAACCTTTCTTAAACCTAACTTGTTTGGCATCCATATTATAATATTTCATTGAACTTGTTAATTAAATTAATTTTGAATTTCTTACCAAGTGGCAACCTGCTTCAAACAAAAATTTCCGAAATAGACCATTCTAAACCTCTTTCCTTTGAAACTCTTATTAAAATATTTCATTTGACTTCTTAACCGAATTGCTACAAAATTTTCAAATAGGCGGCAGCCCTATTCAAAAATGTTTTCATAATGAAGCTTTCTTAGAAATCTCGTTAATTTGATTCCCATCTAAAAAAAAAAAAAATTGTTTAACATGTTATTTAAAATGGGGTTCAGTGCCAAAACCAGGTGGCAATTCACTTAGAAATCATTTTCAGAATAAAGCTTCTTTAAACCTCGCTCGTTTGACAATCACACAAAAATATGTCGTTTAACTTTTATTCAATTAATTTCGAAATTTTGAACAGCTGGCAACCCTCTTCAAAGTAATTTCGAAATAAATCGCTTTGGAATCCCTTTCGCGTTGTACAACCACAATATTATAATATTTTATTTAAACCATTATTTACTTGATATAAACTTTTTAAAACACTGGCAACTCTCCTACGTGTCAATTCAGGTCATAACGTATCTGTGCGCTAAATTTCATTGAAGTACGTGCTGTAATTTCAGCATGAAAGAGCAACAAACATACTCACTCACAAACTTCCTAATTTTTCACATTTTTCTTTTTGATGCAAAACTAAAATTAAAAAAAATGTCGCTTTTATCTTTTTGAAGGGTTAAAGTTTAGCAGTGCTATATTTCTGACCAATCATAGTGATTTCTAGAATTAATCAAATATGTGATTGTCTTTTTTGATGGGTAAATTGCCGGGTCGTATGGTTTTCCCTCTTTTTTAAATTACCTCCATTAGAGTTTTATAAAAAATTTTCGCTATAATTTGTTTCACTTTTGCCACGTGTACGTATGTATGTATGCATATGTTTGTATGTAGCTGCGGTACACTTGATTTTCGTTTTTATTATTTATGGCCATTTGAGTACGAAAAGACATTTCAAATAATGAATTATTTAATTTGTATATAAATCAAATTGCCGCATAAAAGAGGCATGTCGAAAACGATTTGTTCTATGTAACTACTACGCACATTTATGTCGGTACGTAATCATTTTCGCATTGACGGTTATGTTTACAGCAAAATTGTATTTTTTTATTATTTATTACCCAAGAAAATTCTATTCGAATAAAAAAGGCAGCAGAGAAATACAAAAATAAAAAATATAAAAACAAAAAGATGGCAACAATATAAGCGGCGACATAGCGTGGCAACGATGATGGCAAAATGTATGAGCTATTCGTTGAATGGGTGAATTATGAAGTGCATGGGGAGTTTATCCCCCGATGCGTGTGGACAACAATAGAAAGGTGGCGGGCATTTAAGGGTTAAACAGACATATTTATACAAACAAGCGAGGGTTTAGTTCAAGGGGATTTTCAAAATTAAGGAGGTGGGTAGGTATGTGTGTGCGTTTTACTGCAGCTCATAACTTTATAACATCACTTTGTGTCCATAAGGTTGTATGTGCATATGCATATATGTTTGTATGTGTAGGTACACTTATTTATGGGTGGTTATGATGATTGCAAAATTATGAACCGAGCAAAAGCTGCAAACGCATCATCAAATCAAGCTGCCTGCGGGTGGTGACTAATGGGCAAGCGAAATACAAATATGTATAGGAGTATGTAGGTACGCACTTAAGTATGTATGGATATTAGACTGCATCACTCCCCATACAAAAAATAAATAAAAAATCGGTACTGTTTTTCCATTGGAATTATAAAATCTATAATGTTTTAAAACGTCCACCAAAATATTTCGGAAAAATATTAAGATTTACGTGAGCTGGACCGATTTGAAAATACCTCCGAAAATGGAGTTTTTTATGAATAATAATAGTTTCTTAAAGACTTCCTTTTTAAAACCCCTCAAATGACAAAACGTTTTAAGCTTAAAAAATTTGCATAAAAGTATTTTTTAAAATTTTTTTTCCGAAATAGCTATCACTTCTACCATTTGTTCAAATTATTGTTGCTTTTCCACAATAAAAATTTTCATTTGAAACGGCCTCGAGCTCAATATAAATTGTTGAATATTTTTTAAAAATTTAAAAAATTTGAATAAAAATATATTTTTTCTTAATTTATAAACATTTTGAGGAATCGTGATAATCAGATTTTTGATGATATTTTTTAACTTTTTCAAAACCAACTATTTTTTATAGTTCCCCTAGAAACCACAAAAAAAATGAAAATATGGGAACTCATAAAAAATCGTTAGTACTAAAAATTGTAAAATAAAAAATTGCGTAATTTGATTGAAAGTAACCTGAAGAGAAACAGAGTTTTCGGATCGAAAAATATTGATTTTCAAGATTTCTATAACATTTGCAAAGATTTTTTTGTTTCACCATATAAAGTATATTTACAATACTTTGGGCGCTTCCAGCGACCTCTTAATGTTTTTTTATTAAGTAATAAAAAGGGGGCTATTTTTTTTATTTCAAAAATCTTAAAATTCGGACTTTAACTTTTTCAAATGCATTTTTGGACCACCCTAATATGCATGCAGACATATTTATATGCGGCATATTGTATACATTTTTGCGTTGTAAATGTATACATTTTTACTTACTTACATATTTTCGCAGCTAATATTCCACATCACTACATACATATACTACATAATGCCACTGGTGCTTAAAACCTTCGACCGCCGCTGTGACGCAGTCTCTTTCCTGCTGCTATGGACTGCTAAAGCAATGTACTAGACATGTGTCTGTCCGTGTGTCATTTTGTGGCTGACAATTTTAATTTGAAAATTTACACAAATTTTAATGCAACATTATGCCGTTATGGCAATGCAGAAAACGAATAGCACGCGCATGCTGTGCTATAGCATGCTAAGGCGCATGCGCACAAGCGCCTACATTACGTTTTAGCGAATGCATATGTATGTATGTGTGCGCTGCTAAGTGGATGCATGCGTGTGTGAAAATGTTTGGACCACCTGCTGTGTACATATGCTAATGCGCCACAGTTGGCGTTGTCGCCAGGTTGTGATTATTTTATCAAGTTCGACTATGCAAATGTTTTGACATTAAAAAATGAAAATTAATTTATTGTTAATTTAATTATCAAGATGGCTTTGATATAAAGTTATGCATAAAAAAAAAAATAAAAAAGATTTTTCTTAAAGGTATCTTGCCACTCATGCTTTGGTTCGTTTGATAACGGCGGCATAATTTTTTAGCATAGATTAGGATGAGAAGCGGCCGAAACAAGAGTGGGAAGTTCTCATTTATCTTTGAGGTAGGACACAACTCTGACAATTTTTTCGATAGCAGCATTGCTCTGCAGACCTTAAAATTTTCTAAATCATTGTCTTTGTTGTGGAGTCCCACTGAAAAAAAGTTTACTCACAGAAACGAAGAGTTGGACTGCCTACTACAAAATACAGGGAACGAGTTTGTCGCTAATTCCCTCAAAAATGGAAAAATGTCAACTATGTACTGTGAGGATACCAAAGGGCAGAAAAGACAAAATGCAACCATCCACCTATAGACCTATCGCCATAGTCCGTCCTTGAATTTGAACAACGTACAATTATAACAAAGTAATCGTGTCACGCACCTAAGGATCAACTTGGATAGGCGACTTACTTGGCTAGGCGACTTACTTGGCTAAACCACTTAGAGGCTACTAAGACTCATCTTAAGTTGATGGACAGTTCTCTACACTGGTTTATTAACTCTCGCTCTGCCCAACATGTTCAACATAAGTAGTTCTGAAACCGCCCTGGACCAATGAATGCGAGTTAGGGGACAACGCGAGCAGTAGCAACATCGACATTGTACGTCGAGTGCAATCTCAAATCCTTGGAACAGTCACCGGAGCACCGTGGTATATCCGAAGCGTGAATATCCACCACGACTTGAGAATCCCATGAGTGCGAGCCGAAATAGGCCTTAATAGGGCTTAAAAATTACAGCTGCCTTCCGTCAGGTGGTCTTTGAGTTGTTCTCGTGGTGGCGCTTGCATTCGTTGTCAATACTTGGATGTCGAATAAAAAAAATTTTAATTGAGCATTATCATTCAAAGGAATAACATTTTCAACCGAACGCAGGCCTTGCATTTTTCATTTCTTTGACCACGTCCATCATGTCATTCAAAGGCTCTTTCTGGTCGCTTCATGTATACCCGAAGCCTATGGAAAGAGCACCACAGTACTTGCCTATACATAATTCTTCTCTCAAATGCACTCAAAGCTGTCCCATCTTTACGTATTGGACTCTTACCATGCTTTTGCTTTTTTCTGTCGTCTGGACAAGGCTGCTCTGTTGCTAAAGCAGATTATACGAATGACATCTGTGTAGTTGTACTCTTCGCAATCATTGTGCTTTCTAATGTAGGGTTGATTCTCTTGACATTTTGCCCTGCGTACGCAGTTACTAGGTTCAATTCCAGTTTAGGCCATGGAAAACGCGAGCAACAACCAATTCGATATGCGATAACCAATCCGTAAGGACCCTTCGGTTATGGCAGAAAGTAATGGAACTTTAGTGGGCTCAGTCCGTCGTACTGAGCTTAAGAGTCCACTGAAGCCTGCAACGTCTGTTCACCAGTAGGTGCACCTGAAGGGGCAAGAGGGTATACATGTGTAACCGTAACGACCCAAATCTGTATCTGGCCAAGGACTTTCACTCCAGTTGAGTCTGCAAAAACTCTTAAAAGGACTATCATTTGAGGGTTCGCACCAGGAATGCCCGGACTCTTCAGATGTCCGCTACATTTGCTATGTAAAGGGGCTGTGACAGGGGAGAGACTTTGTCGGCGTCAACTTCTCGCTCATTTGCATTCATGCTCTGAAAGAAGTGAATGACGAGGTGTCAAAGGATCTCTTTTAAAAGCGCCTTTACTGGTTTTCCCGAAAGAACAACTGGTACGGCGAAGAATATCACGAGGCTGCAGGGAAATAAGAGGCTGATTACAGCGACTCGTGGTTTTCGGGTGCAATGCAAGCAAGAGCGATCGATGAAGGGAACTGAAAAGGGAAGCGAGACGTATTTGTCGTAACAGAAAGAGCGATAATTAAAAGACTTCAACTGAAACGCTAGTTAACCAGAAAAAATTTCGAAAATTCTTTTAGAAAGTTTGGCAACCCCCTATAAGAACAACCAAGGCGATCTAGTGACCGATGTCTAGGGAATGCTTAAGTTTTGCAGGGAATACTTTTGCACACCGCTATATGGCAACAGCATTGAAACTAGTAGCGAAGTTGGTACCGAGCCGCCACTCGATAACGATGTATCACCCGCCGATTAGGACATGGTACCAATAACTTCACGCCTGAATAGCAACAGAGAAGCTGGAGCTAGTTGGATGAACGCATGACTAAGGACTGTAAAAATTTAATATGCACTACCCAATGCACAAGTAATTTGACCCCGCCATATGCGTCAATTACCGCGGGATCAACCTTTATACGTCGCATATCCTGATTTTACTGAGCAAATTGTGTGACACGCTAAAGCTCACCGTCAAGCAATTGATTAGAAGTTATCAGTGTGGCTTTAGACTTGGCAACCATCTATTTGTATCTTCCAAAGACGCCACCGACAGCACACAAAGGAATTGTCTTTATCTGAATATGCTATCCCCGCGAAGCTAGTACGGCGGTGTAAAATGGCATTGAGCAATACGACCGAAAGACCTCTGCGAGCCGTCTGATACCAAACATACTACTCTCTATTGCGCAACTTTTTAATCTAATAACTCCAAGGGGCTTTGACTGCCCCTCTTCTCTTACTTCAACTGAAAACTCAATTTGTATGGTTATTCCATTTCCATTGACATTTGAGGCTGAGTTGAAAAAAGAAATTGTTGCCAAATTTTCTTCTTGAAAAATTCTTCGCTATAATGAGACCAATCAAGAATAACTTATTCCACGTGGCAGAGGTTTCTTTTATATTAAATCAAACCAACAAAACTCTTAAAGAATTAATTTTTCTTTTCTTGCATCGCGTTACGTCACTTAAGTCAACAACCTAATAATACTTAGCTTTGTCATAAATACTTGGCGACTGAAGCTAAGAAAATTAAATAAAATGCAGATAAATATCCTGCTCTCAAAACGAAGTACTTGAACGACAACGGCAACCAACAAAAGTCCATAAGAGTTTATAAGTACGAAAGCCTTAGCAAAGCGAGAGAGAGAGGCCAAAGCTTGAATGGGCGATTAACTGAAAAAGCAGGAAGCATCTAACAGAAATAAAAGTCAGAGAGACACAATGACGATTTAAGGTTAAATCAGGGGCGTATCAAAAGTGAAGTTTGTTTTTGAGGGGGACGGGGGCTTTCAGAATAATTTACTGAAGTCATTCAATGGATGTGTTAACGAACATAAACTTTATTTTCATCCATATACATATGCTGGTGGCCACATAATTAGATACACTAATTTTTTTATAAGTTTTGGCAGTTTAGTTTTTCTTTGTTCTATTTTTAATTATTTTTTTTTTTTATAAAAATATTGCTTATACTATAACGAACACGCGGTTTATAAAAAGCGCAAAATTTCAAAGATTCGGAAAAAAAATTTTATTGAAGATATTAAGCTTTTTCTCGGAAACTTTAAAAAATCATCAGAGTTGACGCTTTTGTTACAGTCCTACATTTCCATTCACATAATTTTATCAGTGCTTCTGCGAATTCCGGAGAGGCGACTGTAAATTAGGGAATTCCTGCATTTGTACCCAGCATGTCTCATAAAGCTACGCCGTTTTCCACGAATGGAGCAAAGAAACAAAAAAAAACTAACTTTTTGAACGGCCTCCAATAAAGGCGGTGGAAACAATTAGATTCCGACATTAAGTTTTTAACTCCCGAAGCAGCCTATCCCGATGCTTTACATATTTGTACCATGGGTCCCGACGTTTTCGCGAATAATCTATTTTCGTCGTACTGAAAGATCTGGCATCTTCAGTGCTAATTTCATAAAAAAAAGAATTTCAATTAAGGAAGAATTTTTGAATTTTCAAAAGTTGCGGATTTTATCGGGAGTGTCGCGAAAGGATTTTCCATACAAATTCCAACGTCACACTATCATTTGCTGGCCAAAAGTCGAAAAGTAACCAAATTGATTTGAAACTTAGAGTTTGGGAGTTTTTGAGATCGTTGATTTCGAATATAATGTCAGATTTCGAAATTCAAAATGGCGCATCCAATATGGCGACCAAATTTTATACTTCTTTCCCTTTCATCAAAAACTTATACATAAGGGGGGTTTTCAAGGCCCCTTATTTCGAATCTGATAGCGGATTTTTTAAATTCAAAATGGCGGATCCCTTATGGCTACCAAATTTTATAATTTTTTCTTTTTCACCAAAAACTTATATATAAGGGCGGTAATGGAATTCGATGATTCAAAATCTCAGACGGTATCGGAAAAAATTTTACATACAATTTTTTTTAGTTTTTGCTATATATGTACATTTTTTTGTAATCATAGCTGCTTCAAATAAACTTTTTCTTGTATTTATTTGAAAGGACACTAGCACAACAAGTATATTACATTCCGACGTCGATTTTCCTCATCGAATCGAATTCGATTCGACGTCGGTCTGGTAAACTCGTGTTGGTAAACTCGGAACCACGTGAGCTCGAAATCATTTTTTCCTTACAAAATTTGTACTCTATTACGCTAAAATTTAAGGAACTATAAAACTGCTTTAAATTTTGTCTTTTAATCCATATTGAAAAGTTTAACATTTTTAGGAAAGCTTGCTGACTTTTTTTATTTATTTTTTTTTGATAATGCACACAATTTGAAATTGGTTTTACATAAATGGTTTTTGTTAAAGATTTTGGGTTCGCTAGTATATCGTTTTTACGGCCCGTCGGCGAAGAAATTATTGTTCACCAGAACTAGTCGGAAACGACATCGATACGAAGTTGTTTGGCAAATTGGGTATGCAGACATGAATAAGGTATGCGTAAAAATGTATAAACACCAACAAAAAAAAAATCCCTATGTGCTCCCTGACAGCCCTCAAGAGCAGACGGCGACAGTTAGTCAGTTTGTTGTAGACGACAACCAACACAAACAACAAAACAAATATTTACTACAACAACACTTAATATGACGTTCAACCACGAAACTCACTCCTCGTTTGCCTTCTTGGCGGTTCAGCGGTAAGGCGGCTCAACGGCTCGATGGCTCGACGTGGCGCATATGAATCCACAGACTTGGCGCAGCCTTGTCGAATGTTGAACTGAAAATTTCTTCCGGTTTCCGTTTTTGACGACTTTGTCATTGTCGTTGTCGCCGCCACCGCTACCGTTTATGTAAATACATTTGCCTTTTTACATATACACGCATTTGTAAATCTGTATATATTTCGCTGGTATTTTTTTTTAATTTTTATTTATTTTTTGTTCATTTGTTTAAATGTAGGGATATTTGTTCCTTTGCGTTGTTCATAAGTGCTCATATTCATGATTTCTCCTTTATTCGTATTTTTTTTTTTTTTTTAATTTTCCAATGCAACATTTTTCCCTTCTCCACAAAATTTTTTACTTGTATAACTTCGGTTTGTGTGAGGCAAGGATATTTGCATGATTTAACCACGATTTATATACCAACATACATACATACATATTAATGTTTGTATGTATATGTAAATGTATTTATGTGTGTGATAGCATTGCGGATGTTACCAAGTAGAATCGTAGAGAAGTTTTTGACAGAGTTGCTCTGGCATCTTAAGCATCGACTTCCTGGCGATATCCGTATGTACTATTACAGGGTAGGCAGATCGCTTAGCGATTCACTCATCACGGACGCTAATCGTATATGTATAAACATATGTAAATATGTATGAATTTTTATATTTATTTATATACTTAAACATAACTTTGGAAGGGAGAGGAAAAAAAATAAATTTTTATACACTGCAGGTTCCTTCAGTTGTATGCTACCTCTGAATGACAGATGATTTGCATGAGCAACTTTTTTATACATTTTTTCGACTATTGCTCAAACCAGCTCTCGAAACTAGGTCCTAGTAACTCGACTACGGTGGCTGTCTCTATCGATTGCTTTACGCCAGTAGTTTTATTGCGTACTTCCACTCGAATATATGCCACAAGCTCGAAAAAGATCAATAGGTAAGGCTCGGAGAATTCTGGACCCAAATTCTCTAGACACTTTTTAAACGTGTGCTCAGAGAAGATAGGGAGGGTATGACTTAACATTCAAAATTTCTGCCAGAAAGTAAGGCCTTGATCTCAATCTGGCATTTCGCGCAGAAGAGTTTTAAGTTAACAATCTATTTCAGATCACAAAAACACTCAATTTACCCTGGATAAATGCACAAATGCACCAGTTATGAATTCAGAGCTTTCTGAACGCTTCCTGAATAAACATGTCAAAAGTTTTCAACTCTGCATTCAGAGACGCACTTGGGAGCTCATACCCGCTAAGAATCCATAAGGACAAAGGAAGGCCTCTCTGATCTAAGGTTGTCATGCAGACAACTCTCTAAAAATCTCGAATAGAGCCCAGAGAATCTAGTTGTCTTCTTAGTGAGAAGTCTATAAAGCTGGATTGGGAATAGTAAGGCAAAGGGTTAATAGAAAAAAGGGTCTCATGAATATCCCAGGTTTAGCCGCATCCTCGCAAGGAGTCACACTTCATTTGGCTGCCTGAGAAGAGAGCCAGCGAACCCAGACAATGAGCCGTAAATGAGTTTTTTTTGGTAACCCCGTGTCCTGGAGTAGCCGCCGTTGGGTGAAAGCACGAGAGGGCAGTGCAACCCTCTCGCATTCGCAAGATGATCGTCGAGTTAAGAGGGCGATAAGATCGTTCAAACCCACTTAGTTGTTAAATAGTTAGAGGAAGCCTTCGCTCATAATAGCTTTCATTGTAGGCGCCTTCCTCGCCATCAAAGGAACTCTAAAGAATGTTTTACCGTAGGCAAACATGGAGATGATTTCGCCGGTAATAGTGGGAGACAGGAGTTTAGGAATCGCTATTAATCATATAAAACATTGTCAGTATTTATAAGAAAAAGTTACCATGTTGACATTTTTGCTCCTCACTGTACTTCACGCACCCTTCGGCTATTCATCCTTCGTATTTGTTCTTTCCGCACTTTATTGCCGACATTTGTGTGAATGAGCATATTTAAAAAAAAATATGGAAAAATGTTAATGCGGAAATAAAAATACATGAATTACGTACATATGTACATATTGCACCATAAACTCGTATATACATACGTATGTACAAATGTACATTAGACCATACCACCTTATAAGCAAACCAAAAAAGTTGGTCGTACATCCCTGAGTCTAAAGTAGTGCAAGGCAAGGCAATTTCGAGTTTTTTTTTGCCTTTATATATTTTTCGATGATACCTACATATATTCGGCAATATATTCATTAAAATAGTTATACTGCGCCCAATCCATGCAAAATCGAGCAATGGTTGGATGAGTTTTTGTCAGAAATTTTATTTCATCAAATAACAAAGTTCATCCAAAGAAAAAATCTATAAAATTTTTACCGATAGTTATGCAAAATTCTAAATTTCATAAATTTCAAGATTTTCTCAAGTTTATTTTTGAAATCTCAGAGACTACCATAATTACAAAAAATGTTCTGGTCTCGTTTTAACGGTGATATTTAGGACTATAAAAAAAATGTATATAAAAAAAATTGCAAAATAAAAAAGTATGCAGAATTTTATAATTTAAAACTTCTACAAAGAAAAAAATTATTAAAATTTTTACTTAATTTTGTTATACCATACCTGCAACTGATCTTAAAACATCCTGAAATTTTGGAGATGATTTTTTTGCAAACTCTAAATAAAATTATGGAAAACAATTTTCATTTAATTGAAATTTATTTTTAATATAGAGTCTGTTAAACATTTTTTTAAGCTCAAAATTTCGTATCTTTAAAAAACACATTCTTGAAAATTTCAGGATCTTTTAAGATCAGTAAAAGTTATTGTACCTGTAAAATAATGAAACCAACAATTTATACAAGTTTTTGCTTTGACGATTTTTTAATTTCTGTATTTTTTTGTTTTTAAATTTCTTTTTTTTTAATACACATAGATACAAACATATATAACCCCCTAAAAGGATACTAAAACCATTTTTGTAACTGTAATAGTTTTGAGATATTCAAAAATTAAACTTGTAAAATCAAAAAAATTGCGAAATTTTGAACAATCGATTTTTTTTCTTGGTTGTATGATAAATAAAAGCACATTTTTGAACAAAATTCATCCAACTCACCCATTGACCGATTTGACATGGGTTGACTTACTGGAATAATCGAAATACTTTGAAGAGCTGAAATTTTCTGGCATTAGGGATCATACGTTAGGGTGATGCGCTCTGATATCTGCTGGCTAAGTACTAGAATGAGGTACTAAGGTCAACGAATTTTGAAAGAAAATAATTTATTCTCAAGACAAAAGCTTCGATGTATCATACTTTAAGATCCCACTGTGATTGCGGAATATATGACTAAAAATGTAAAAATGTGACGCCTACGTTCGAGTAGAAAAATTTTTTCCGAGCTTTGATTGAGATAATATTTACATATATGTGAACATACTTTTAGATTCGAAAGTGTACGAAATTTTTTTTTTTATGGGTCGATCTAACGTACATATATACGTTCATATTTACACTTTTACATACATACATATATATGTACATATGTACGTACTTTCGCTCCTTAGTGTATCTTAATCTTTGTGCCTGTTAACTCACATATTGCGTGGCAGTGTATCCTGCAAGAGGAAAATTCTTTGTTTTTTTTTATAAAAATCCACACGTGCGCATATGAAATTTTCATAGCAAACAGAGGAGCATAAATAGATACACGCACATGTATGTATGCTTGTGAATAAAAATATATGCACATCTGATGTTTTTTTTTGTTTGTTTGGCTGTGTATGGCGTCTGTTAAATATTTTCCTTCAACATCTTTAGAGTCGTCACTTTAGGGGATCTGCGAAGGGCAAAAGAAAGAGCGGAGGTGCGTCATACTTACATATGTTTGTATGTATGTATGTATAATATTAAGTCCTATATACATACATATGTATATATGAACATAAATTTGTCTCATATATGCTCACACGTGGGAGTGTGTGTGTGTGTGTGGTAGTATGCCATACTCATACATAAATTCAACGCCAGTTTTATGGCACTTTGATGGTAAA
This sequence comes from Rhagoletis pomonella, assembly GCF_013731165.1. Taxonomy (NCBI): domain Eukaryota; kingdom Metazoa; phylum Arthropoda; class Insecta; order Diptera; family Tephritidae; genus Rhagoletis; species Rhagoletis pomonella. The sequence goes on from NW_023458565.1 coordinate 19,231,670, forward strand.
AATGCTGCACGTGTCAATTGAATTGTCGAGGAGCAGATATAATTTTTCTACTTTTTCTACTGCTTCTACTTTTGTTGCTCCTATTCCTGCTTCCTGGCTTTTACTGGTGCTTTATGCAACATTTATTCTGGCTTAACCCCCCCCCCCCCCGCCAGTTACATCCTCAGCAACATTGCATACATTTTGTAACTTGTAGACGTACTTCATCATTTCCAACTTGCTATTATGTACATATACATACATACATACATACTTACATATGTACATATATGTATTTATGTAAGAGCGTGTGCTGTCTATGTATAGAAATGTGAGCAGGAACTGCGGCTGTTTGTATGTTTGCAAGTGCAAGTGGGTTTAGTATTTTTTATGTTTGCCAGTTGCTCGCGTATCTTGTTACTGCTGGCCTTACTGGGTTGTTCATACAATCTGTGGAGCATCCTTATGCGGTAAGTATGACTAATCTCGCGGGAGACAAGCAGCCCTCACCGTCACCCTCACCCTCACCACTAGCACTATCGGCTAAAGCAACAAAAATTGTAATAATTCTCTATTGACGTTAGCCGCATTTGAAATGTTTAACGTAAGCATATATACGTACCTACATATGAAAGTACATACATACTTCTACGTACATATTTAAGGATAGAATATATTTATTGCACAAGCAAGGATCCCAGTAAAAAAAAAAAATACAATTACGAATATACCTACAGCTCCGAAAGAAAAATATCGTAAGAGATTTTATATTTGTATTCAGACTTGGTCTCCCTCCAAGTCGTCTTTTTTTCACAGTTCTACACATTCTGCGCCTTTGTTCTTCCTGTAACGAAAAAACATTGCCGATTTGCTTTACTTTGTTGTTACTTTTACTGTGCATTATTTGCCAGGCATTATTCTGTTATTATGGCAGCATTGATCTTTTGCAATATCTTTGTAAAGGGTGTTTCAAACTCTACCCTTAAGGTGAGCTAAAACATAAACATAGACAGACACTGCACGATTTTGGCAGGAGTTGAATAAGAAGAGAGTAAAATTTTTGTTAAGAGCATAGAGATGCATAAACAGCTATTGTTATCGAAAAATATGTCGATAGATTCATCGGTGGGTTTGTTGAAATATTTTTTAACTATTCATCGACAGTTTTTTTTTTTTAATTCATTGTGGTTTCGTCATGACATTTTGATACTGTTATCAGGATAGTATGTATTTATCGATATTTATTTCGGTATAATTTTCGAGTTATTTATACATGAATGTGTTAATATCTATAGCTATCGATCAGCTTATTGAAATAGTTAACGATATCTTTATAGTTATCGATAATTTTTTCGATAAAGTCGTCGATATATTTATCGATATTACTTCAGAAAATGTTTCTTAATTTTTTCTTTTTGTGTTATTTAGATATTATCAAACAATATCGTTTCACAATAGCTATTGATTTCGACAAATTTTTCGATGCATATATTTATAAAGATGTGCGTTTATCTACATGTAGCCATCAATAAGTACCATCCAAATATTTGTCGCTTTTTTATCATGATATTTAGCAATATTTTTCTAGTCTGGTAATCGATATCAATATCGATACACTTTCAACTTATCGATATACTTTTCGATAAATTTATCGGTATATTTACATAAGTGTTAATCGATATTTTTCTGAAAAACTCATCACGGTTTTCTTAATATTTGTTATCAATACGTTTATCGTTATTGATTTCGATATAATTCTTAATACACATCTCTATTTATAGTTATCATTATCGATGTATTTATCGACGTCAATCTAATTTTTTTATGTTAATCTCAATTAAAATTTGTTATTAAAAATGTCATGAGAGCAAAGTCAAAATGGCTTGTATGTATGCGCCTTGGGTTGTGTCCACAATTAATTACCAAAAAATTAAATTGTTGGTGATTCATTGGATATAAGTGATGCTTTTCGCGTTGGTCGGGACAACTTATAAACTTCTGGTTACTATAGCAAGCTAGCTACCTACTTATCCAGACTCGAACCCGTCATGAGCAAGATACGTCACTAATTCCTCATTTGCCACCCTCAAACCCTTCAAGTGACACTTCATGCCTTGGTCCAATACCTTCGAATGAGTACATTCTCTGGGTCTACCGTTAGTTGCGCTTCATAGCGGCGATTTATAGACTATCCAATTTACATAGGTTTTTGCATGAATACAACAATATTGCCCTGATGGATACCATTTTAGTTTTCATTATTTTCGTGTTTTCACCGATTAAGGTTACTGATTTTTTAGGGTAGAAGTAGCACTTGAAGATCTTCTCGCAAGAAAGAACCCATAATTACAACTGGGCCAAAGAGGATCGAATGTAATGCAGACGTTCCACGACAGTCGGGCTTACGTAAATGAAATTACCCAGATTTATAGCTGTCCAGGACTGCCACTCCAAAATCATTTTTCAATAACTATTTGGGGGTTTAAGGTCAGTTTATACAGTACTCAAAGTCTAACCCGCTATCCTACATGCTTGCTATTGCCTACCGGAAATTCCTATTCTTTAGATGCTCCGCCGACCAAGCGTCGAGTCTGGATCCAACCGGGTGTTAGTACGAAAATTTAAAAACTCAAGTCCGTCAAGTCATTCGTTGTTGAGATTGAGTTCGAATTGAGTTCAAGTAGCCGAAAGATACACCCATTATTCTGCATACCCCTTATTCTCCTTCCATGTGCTTAAATGCTATAAAAATCAGCATTCAATAAAATGTTTGCAACAGTATTGGCAACAACTACACTCTACTTATCTTCATTTTTCTATATAAAGTATGTCTGTATGTATAAGCTTAGCATTTTCTCATTGATTACATTGATGCTGCTGCCCGACAATCACCCCCAATAAACATCAGTACACTCGTACTCGGCATACTGGCATGAAGTCGCCTTCATTTATGGATTTTTTCCTTATTTTTATCTTCATTTCTATTTGTTTCCATTGTTTATTTGCACTCATTTGTGGAAAAAGCAGGGAAGATTTTGCGGCAGCATAAATGAAAACCGAATTTTATCCCAAAAATGATTAGCAATAAATCGAGAGTAGTTTCAGGATACGCACAACTGCATACATACATATTTAAGGATAAAAGATAAGTACATACATACTCACATACATATCAAGCGATAATACATTGTATAAATACATACATACACGGAGCATATATTCGTATTTAAGTACGTATGTATGTATTTACCCTTGTGGTCAGCTAATTAAGTCAAGTGATATTTTGGCTAGTTTTGGTTATTTTTCTTTTGTTTATTTAGTGTTTATATTTTTTTATAAATGCCTAGCAATTTACCTAAAAAGCGCAACATAAATCCACATTTCAAACTTCGTAAAAAAATTATGAAAATTTAACAAACTTTACCATTTGCTGCCAACAATTTTAAACTTTTTGTTCAGAATTTTTAGAAAAATTTTGTGTATGCAGTTTTGTAGCCCATTAAATTTTAGTAGGTTGAAATGCAAATTTCCAGACGCTAGAAAGTTGCGTTGATTTTTAATAATTTTTTTGGCTGACGGTGTTGTGCATTTTCTTGCACATAAAATATGGTCGACAACTTCGTTTGTATGGGAGAAACGCGATTTTCTAGCGTCTTGAAAATTGCACTTAAAGCTACCAGAATTTAATGAGGTACAAAACTGCATATCCTAAAATTTTCTAAAAATTCTAAAAAAAAGTTTAAAATTTTTGGGGCAAATGGTAAAATTTGTTGAATTTTCATAATTTTTGTGCGAAGTTTTAAATGTGGATTTAAGTGGCGCCGGTTAGGTAAACTAAACTTTTATAAAAAAATATAAGCATTAATAAAACAAAAGAAAAATTGCCAAAACTAGTCAAAATGTCATTTGACTTAATCAGCTGACCACAAGTGTATGTTCATATATGTAAATGTATTGATTTACTCGTTGCTCCTTTGGTTTAACTATCAGCTTAATTCTACTGAATAATGTAGCAATTGTTGCTTGCTGGCAAACTGTATAAATATTCGAGCTAAATACGAATACTAACATAGACACATGCCAAGATAGACAAATACGAGGATTTATGTAAGTATTGAGTATGAAGCCCTGCGAGAAAACTAACGGCTTCTATAAACTTCATGAAAGGACTTTATTTATAAAGCCAAAGCTTTGAGTGAAATCTAGCATAAAAGTAAATTTTAAAGACCCTCACTAAAAATCACTTCTTTACGAAAATCTATGATAATATAGAAGATCGTACATTTTACTAGGGTCATTAGGAGAAGTGCCAGTTTGGACTGAATAGGCAACTGGGATGTAAAGTCCTCTCCCAACCTACTCATCATGCTCTTGCTGGCACTTATTTATGTACATATTGACTATTTCGCGGCCATCGTCAAAGAAACATACCTAGCTTTCCTCAGTGAAAATTTGTGTACAGATAATGGTGACCTTTAGTTCCTTCCTAATCAACTTCAAGTTTACTTATAGTTAGATACATTTCCTGCTGGGTTCTGCAGCCTTTCAACAAAATAATGGCAGCCAGCTACATACATACATACAATCAATATCTAACAGTGTGTTAGTCCTAGTTGTGGAAGTTGTTCGAGGTGGTGGTGGTGGTGGTGACACAATTTCGTCGAGCGAATGTAACCGTTGTAAGCTGCTGTTGTTACTGATGCTATTATTGTTACTCTCATAGCAAGATTTAACTATTGTGGAAATTGTGTGAATGTATAAACAATGCGTTGGCAATTTCCCATTCAAATTGTCCTGTATAAATGCACAAATGTACAATATAAATATCCCTGTAGTCAAATGTACTAGTTGCAAACTACCTCACAACAAGTTAGTATGAACCGCATGCCCAACTAGTCAGCCAACTGTCATTTTTCCATACAAGTAACTGGTATTTTTAACAGTCCCATACTAGTTCAAATTAGACAGAAAAAATATAATTTAAAATTTTACACATTTTTATTTGGCAGACTTAGATTTTCTAATTTCTTAATTCTTCTAAGTATTTATTGAAAAACAAAATTAATACATAAATATTTCAAACTTTTGAGACTTATTTAAATAAAAGCATTTTCCATTAAATGTTACTAAAAGTAAAATGTTGCAGCTACAATAAGTATCTAATAATACATTTGTAGTTAAAAATAAAATAAATAAATAATGGCTCATTTTTGAGTAAACTTAAATAAATATAAAAGTTTTCATTAAATCAAATTCATTAATTTTACATTTCAGTGCTCTCTTTTTTAAATTTTATAAAAGTAATAGTCAAACCACGTGAAGTGGGCCCAACAATTTTCGTCAAATCACCGATTTTAACATTTGGATAGGGGATCTGTTTGGAAGAAATCGCGCGTGATACCGGCAGCAAAAAAATTACAAAAATTAACGCGATTTTTTAGCAACTTCGAACTTGCATTTCGTTGTACTAGAATTCAATAAGCTATAAAACTGCATACCAAAAATTATTATAGAAATTAAAATTAAAAATCTAGAATCGATTTTCAAAAATGAAGTGTCAAATTAAAGGCTTAGGGCGAGGATGTTCAATAACTTTTTACTTCTTCGAAAAGAGTTGCCACCTGTTAAGAAATTAAGAACAAATTATTTAAAAAGTTAAATCAATTGTAACAATATGGGTATCAACCGTAAAGATTTTGAAAGGGCTTTATATCTTAACTAAGCGTAGGAGGGTTGCCACATGTTTAAAAAATATAATTCACTTTTAGCTAAAGGAACGTAGTAAGTAAATAAGGTATCACTGTGTGTGTGTGTGTCAGACAAAAAAGGTTTAATAAGGTAGTAGTTTGGAAATATTTTGAAGAGGGTTGCCACCTATTTGAGAAATCGAACTAAATATTTTATACCCACGTTATATGAAATATTAAAAATGGATGCCAAATGAAATAGATTAACGAAATATTTAGTTTGACAATTTAGAATATTGTTGATCTGTTTGAGGGTTGCCATCAATTTAAAAGGTTATATTAAAAATATCTAATAAATTAAATGAATTACTAAACGATGGTTATCAATGTAAATGGGTTTAAAATCCTGTATTTCAAAACTGTATTTTAAGAGGGTTGCCAGCTGTTTCGAAAAAAGTATTAAGTTTAACTATGCATAAGTTTAATGAAATTTTAAAATATGTGTATCAAACGAACGAGTGCAAATAAGTCTTTAAATTGAGCGTTTAGAATTTTTACGGGCGTCACAAAAGGGATGCCACCTGTTGAAGAAATTCAATTAAAATTATTTAACAAGTTAAATGGATTTTTAAAAGATGAGTATCAATCGAAATGGGTTCGAAAATAATTTATTTCTGAACTGTATTTAGGAGAGTTGCCATGTGCTTAAAAAATCTAATTCAACTTAATTCATCAGTTAATTGAAATATGTATAACAATTCTAGATTTTAGCTTGAAAATACTTGTAAACTAGTATTTTCTCTGCCCAATTTGGTGTTTCAATGCAGGGTATACATACATACATACATACATGCACCTATTTACAAGCAATCATACGTGTGAGTAATTGTGTGTATGTACGTAGGTATGTATGTATGTATGTTTTTCTTATTTGTGCGTATTTCCTGTGCTAATATTTGCCAATTTCTGTTCATTTCAAATGGGCGCATAAGTAAGAACATATGAAATGTATAGACATATGCACGTAAGTAATATATTGAAACGTATGCATGTCAGTACGTATGTATGTATGTACAAATTTTCATATGCTATATTGACCGCCCCAACTCACGTAGTCTGCATATGCAGCCATGCAACCATTCAAACGCAAATTTATACGAATATACGAATATACCTCTAATATACTTAGTTTGTACGTACGTACATACATATGTACATATGTATATTATATTTTGAGCGCTTACATATCGTAATGTCTACACAAAGTACACTGGCGCATAACGCAATCGGGCATTCATACATATGTACATATGTATTAGCATTCATATGCCATTCTCTGCCTTGATGAGCATATCGAATTTCCGAAATTGCATTGATTAGCTTCTCGCTGAGAAACCGGATATTTTTACTTTACGCTCGTTTGCTCGTACACTCGAGGATTGACTGGCAGGACTATTGCAATGCTTTTTGGAAATTTATTAACTGATTATCAATGCTGTGGTTACATTTAAGGGTTTAAATCTGTTTACAATTTTCAAGGATATTGATTTTTGACGATTTCTCAATTGTTTGCGTATTTGTTAGGAATTGATTTTTCACCACCCTTTTCATATTTATGTATTTATGTTTAGCCGTCATGGTGTCAAATTTGTAGTTAATTTAAAATCAATTCACGTAATCAGATATACGAAATTAGAGTGAGTTCGGGAATTTTAGCTCATTTTTGACAAGCTCTCAGAATTAGCGACAGTAATCATTCAACACTGTCATCGAACAGCGGACTTGTTGTAAATCCTAGGAGGTATAAGTGGCGTCACTCCTTCCTCAGCATCAAGTATGTGGGCTTGATTCCTGATAGGAAGCTGTTGTGGACGCCTAATATCGGGAAGAAGGTAAGGACGGCTTCAGTCTCTCTATATAAATAGGTACCTGCAGAGGGGGAGTTGGTGAGAGATAGGGCCTTTTTCCCACGGGTTTTTCCTGGCTCTATCAGTCATAAAAATCTAAGTTATCGAAAGTTATCAAGTTACCGAAACTTATCGAATAATCGTAGTTTGTAGTTATCGAAATTTATCGAGTTATCAATGTTTATTGAGTTATCGCAACGTATCGAATTATTCAAATTGAGCAATGTTTATTGATTTGTCGAAATTTATAGACAAAGAACTTAGTTGTCGAAATTTATGAATAGTTTTCGAGCTATAAAAATTTATGTGATGGGCGAAATTTGTCAAGTTAATTAAATTTATCAAGTTATCGTCATCTATTGAATTATCATTATTTATAAAGTCGATTTCTTTCAAGTTATAGAGTTATGGATACTTATTGACCTACATAAATTTGATAATTTATACTATAAACTTCCAATAATTTCAATAAATTTTATAGCATCAAAGTTTTTGGGTTTCTGAAAATATATCGAATTATCGAAATTTCAAGGTTATATCAGTTTATTCAGTTAACACTGCTTCTCGAATATTACCGTGTTACCAGAGTGTAACGAGGTATGGAAATATATCGATAGCTTTCGGAAAATACGGATCCATTAAAATTAACCTAATTATCGAAAATTATATGCATAGGTATCCAAAGTTTATAGAGTTATCGATGTATATCGATATATAAAAATTTTGGAGTTATACAGATTTGTTTTGAGTCTCGAACCGTACAGTTATCGAGATTTATCGAAAATTATCGAAGCTAGTCGAGTGATCGAATTTGGTTGCGTTATCGGATTTTACTGTTTTTGAAATTCATTTGAATTCATTGGTCCTATAATTTTCTCTAATTGAACGCTCTAGAGATACATACATATATGTATGTGTAGTTGACCAATTGATCACCAAATTGGTTTTCTAAACCACGACAGTTGTCCTGTACATACATTGCTTTAGGCTTATTTTATTTTCCAATAGATTTCAATCTCAATTTACATTTTTGGACAATTGCTGAAGAGAAACGATCGGTTTCCAAGGCCGAGGCCAAGGTCTCAGATTCAAATTAGTTCTATTTGCCATTTTGGAGCCGTCTACTATACTAATTAATTGTGCCCTTCAAAAACGTTAGTCTGGATATGGATGAAGTAAAATGGAGTACTTTTTAAGGAAAACACACACAATTAAGTTTTTAGTGATTATACGCCTTAAAGGCGGTGAATTAGCTTGAGATGCCCATAAATAGATGCCATACTATCAGCCCAGAACTCTGTGAGATATAAGCTGATGATTAAGAAAAACTTTTTCGAAGAAAAGTTCACGCTCAGCCTTATTGTTTAACTTTGTGTTATCGTTAACGGTAACAGCAGCTCGCAGACCCGAATTCGTACTTCCCGACGATTCCAATGCGAAGCTTATGCAGATATTTGGGGTAGTGAAATTATTATTTGTAATTGCAAATAGCCTGCACCGTAACGTTAAGGTCAATCGGATTAGGATTTATTAGACGGTCGGGGTATCCAAGATAGACTAGGAAGTAGTAGCTGTGTACAAACAAAAAACACTTCGTTAGCAGCTTAATTACCCAATCCTAGCTCTTTATTTTCTTTTTAAATCCAATTATTATTTTTTAATTGCACAAGCAGACATACATATACACGCTATATTTTCGACCTTTCCATAAATCCTTCTCATTCCCCCACTCTCTCCTTTAAAGGACAATTTTTCTTTGAAATGAGAAAGATTTGTTTTTTTAAGATAAGCCAGATTGACCGTCAAAGCACACGTTCGTCTCACAATCGGAATTTAAAACCACAAAGGAAACTTAAAAACCTATAAAAAAAGAATAAAATAAAAAAAGTAAAAGGGTAGCAATATAACGAACCTTTCAATTTCATACTTAAGAAATTTTCAAAGCAATCCAAATGGTGGTGGTGGCGATGGTATCGAAAATTACAAGCATTTGCTAAAAAAAAAAACAAGGTGGGTGGCTTAAGAATTTTATGCTGTTTAAATATAACAATGAGCGAAAAAGTGCACAAATAGGAAGTAATTCAAAAGGACAAATACAAAAACCCGAAAAATCAAAAGGAATATTGGATCGAAATAAAAACCAACCACTTTTACAAAGTTGCTTAAAAAAAATCAATCCATCACTCTTGGTTACCCTTTGCAGGCGATGCTTACGATTTTTCGTAATAAATCCCTTTTTCGTACATGAATGTATGTACATACATATGTGTGATAACTTCATGTGGCTGTTGTACGGGTATGTTTGTGTGTGTGTGTGTGTTTTTTTGCAAACCAAAAAATGCTAAAACCTTAATACTGTCAGAAATTTTATTAAGTAGGTATGAGAAGTTGCTTGACTAACAACAATTGCCCGCCTTTGTTTGATCAACACACCCACCATATGTATGACGAAATGATGGCATTAGGGTGGTTAGCAATAATTTTATACAAATAAAAAAAATGCGAAATTCGTGTGGAAAAAGGCATTTGATTAAAATGACGATAGCAGTGGCGGTGATGGTCACCAAACACTGATAATGACAAAGCAAATGACAATTGTAATGACAATGCACGTGACAATGAAAATTTTAGCGACAATGAAAATGGCAGTGTAGCAGCAACAGTAATAAAAGAGGGTTACTGATAATGATAATGATTGATTTTTTGATTTTTTTTTTTTTTTTTTGTTCGGCAGAGAGTGAGGAAATGCAGTTACGCACCATAAGAGACGTTCGCCTCCCCTGAACCGGGCCTACCGGCTAAAACCTGCCTCTCCTGACATCCTCTCCGGCACCGCCGTCAAGCATTGCTTCGAGTAGTGTCCATTCTTTATAGCTGTGACACTAATTACCAGCGCTACGAGTTTGCATCCCTCTCTTTTTTTCGTAGTATTGCTTTTACAAAAGTGGCTACTTTACCCCACAATTCTACACTTCGAAGCATGATGTGGACTATATTATCTGGCGTAATGACGCCTACAGCTTCTTCGATTTTTGTTCTCTCTAAACTGCATCTTTCGCATTCAAAAAACGTGTACAGAGCCGCATCGTGCTTGGGGTTGCAATAAGCGCAGCTTGAGTTTCGGACCTTTCCGATTTTGTAGAGGCAGGTCCGGAAGTGGTCATATTCACTCAGCTTTTGCGTAATAGAGTAATCAAGCGCGCCGTGACGGCGGTTACATAGTCCAAGTATCTAGCGAGCGAATCAGCCGCGACGTCTATCTTCCTCTCTCTTGGTTATGATCGTTGAGCATAGCGCACTCGGCAGTGCGCATAAGCAGTATTCTCTTGCTAGGATTAGGGCCGCCTTGTTCAAACATAAACTGATCCGGCGCATTACTTGGTTAAGCCGCAATTACGCAATCTCTATATTTATCGCTATGTTATCAGCGTACCCCACTAAAAATGTCCCTTCGGGCATTTCTATGCGTAGTCTGCCGTCGTAGGTGGAGTTCCATATGTCAGGAACCAATATAGATCCTTGAGCCGCTCCTACCGAAATCTTCTTCGTTCTCGTACCGTTCGCCGTTGTGTATTTGATAAAGCGGTTACTGAGATAACCCTCAAGGATATTCAGAAGATACTTCGGTACCCTGAAATCGTGTTCCATTACGTTTAATGCATCGCTCCACCTTACAGAATTAAATGCGTTTTTTTTTACATCTAAGGTAACTAGCAAACATATGGGTCGGGAGAAATGGTTTCCGCACTCCGTGCTCTTGGTCGTTTCTATCCCCTTCCGGACGGCATGGATCGTCGACATTCTGTGCCGGAAGCCAAACTGTTTAGGGAAAATATTACCAGCAGCCTCGAAAGCTGAGAGAAGTCGGGATCTCAAAAGCGTTTCCAAAAGCTTGCCTGTGGTGTCCTGGGGATTCTGCTGTTCGCTTACCCATACTGATGAGAACCAGCAAGCATTGAACATATTAAGTAATATGGCTTTAAGCTGCGGCTTTCGCAACTTCTGTCAGTAATTCGTCCGTTCCCATTATTTTACCACTTTTTATGGTGCGTGCGGCGATTGCGAGTTTCTCCGAATTGAACATGGGAGCATCAGTAGCGTCAGGGATTGGACTGTTTGACCTTATCAGGTGCGCGGGGAAAAGGGTATGTATGATGACTTTAGGGGCCGCAGTATCTAAAATCGGTTTATTTTTGAGTGCCTGCGATTCGCGGAAGACTACCTTGTATTCCAGTCCCCAGAGATCATTACTGAGATTTTCGCGCAGTCGCTTCCAAGATCTATATTTGCTGAGTTTAATTGTTCGTGCTTTGCTGCCCTATACTCTGCGCTCTTCGAAAGTAAGTTGCTACTGTTCCGATCCGTTTTCTGGGCTATTCGTCTCGCCATCTCCTCTGTCCACCAGTATACAGGTCGTTTTTTACGGTATTGCGATTTCCTCGGGATAGCGTCCCGAAAGGCTTGGAGGATGATAGCCAAGGTAGACTCGGCCGTTATATTTGCTTGCACAAGAGGCGTCATCATCTCGAAGTCTCTGTTTGGAGCTTTTTGACAGTTATCGAGGGCTTAAGATAGCTTCTCGGGGTTCAGATTGGACGCGTTCCACCTGGGTGCGTCGTGATCGCACTGCTCTCTTAGTCGGTAGTGATAATTATAATAATAATAGTTAAAATCCAAATCCTTTTATTCTCGCACGAGACACACCCTAATGTTCCCAATTTCATATTCATTGCTCACCAATCTGTAAGTAATATGCATGTTTGCATATGTCCTTTAGAGGGCATAGTACGTATGACAAAAATCAATTTAATTTCACCAGCACTACCGTTAAGCATTTTGATATTTTTCATCATACAAGCAAATAAACCAGAAAATTCAGAAGTACACATATACGAATGGTTTTTCTGCATTGCCAATTCTGCCGGCACGCCCATACCCATACGTACACCTACCCAAAAGTATCCACTCATACCCACCGTCATTTTACACTGATATGCATTGGCAAACTCAACCAAACCACCACAACATCACAATAACTCGACTCGATTTGTCCCCGCAGACGAGGTCTATGCCACGAAATAAATAAGGTATGAGGTGAAAGAATGAATGGAAAAAGAAAATATTAAATAAAATATATTACGCCACAAAAGATTACTGGCACCATACCATCTTGGCCGCGCGTGAATGGTATGCATGGAAGAAGGGTTGCGCTTAACCCTTTTGATGTTGCACGTCCCGTTCGATTGCCTGCCATCTTTCTTGCACTCCATTAGCGTTGCTTGGATAGACTACGTAGAAGCGTAAATACTACCGTGTAATAACCGTTGCCCTCGTTAATGTTCGCTTGTTTGTGTTGATGCCACCTCAGCGGCGGCGGTGGCGGCGGCGACAGCGAAGACAAACAGCTTGGCTTCCTTTCGCCACACCGGAAATCCACTTGCCAAGCGTCCCTTTTCTTTGCTGTGCGGTTCCTTATGCTTTTACGTAGTTCTTTCTGATTCTTGGAAAATATGCGCATCATGTTCATTTCGTTCGGCATATCCGGCGTGTGCTCGCTAAGTATTGCCGTATTCATGCATAACTACTCAAAGAGTCACAAGCGTAGGTAGGTATGATGTGCGTTGCGCGGTGACCCAAAATGCAAACACAGGAAGCAAAGGGATTATTCTTGAGTATTTATACAAACATAATTCTTTTTTTTTATGCACATAAATAAATATGTAAGTGTGTATTTGCACATTTCTATCAAAATCGATTTGCGGCACAAAGGGTTAAATATATCGCAAAAAAAATAAAAATGCATTATAATCCTTTGAGTGAAACACATTCTTCTTCATATATTCATGGCGCGTCGTCCTTTCTGACGAGTTGTGAGTTGTATGGATTTTGTATTGAACTTTGTTTGGCAATTACGTTATATACATATCGAGCCCTAACCGCCAAAATAACGTAAGCGACATTTTTTTCAAAATTTTCTTTTTGATGCAGAAATATTCCTAGAGCATCTAGATACATTTCTGCATCAAAAAGAAAATTTTGAAAAAAATGTCGCTTACGTTATTTTGGCGGTTAGGGCTCGATAGAGTAGCCAAGCATGATTCGTAGCGGAAAGCATATTTGTGAGCAAAAAGTTTTCCCTTTTCACATTTTGATCGTTCAATCACTTCGCTTTCAACTTTTGTTTTCGATTGACCTTTTTTCGGAGGGTTTAGGTAAAATATATTTGCAATTTTCACTTCAAACTGAAATGCCATTTACCGGTGAGTTATTTCCTTTTTTATCAATTCAAATTTTCTTAATATTATATTTCGCTTTTTTACTAAAATTAGGCAAGAAGAATAGTTTTGAAGAGTGCTCTAGACATGGCAAACCTTCGAAGGCTTCGAAAGCTTAAGCAGCAAATATCTCTATAACGCTCGGCAAATTATTAGGCGATTCGGTTAGATAAAGAAATAGGTTAGGTTAGAAATTAAACATCACTATAATTTCATTTAGTCGGGAACAAGATTTGAGGACCAATGCCATATTCGTCCCTAAACTGTGTCCAACTAGTCCCTTAAGTGTGCGGAAGTGGTTCTGAAAGAGTCGTGAATTTGCTCCGAAGCGATTACGAACCAGCCTTAAAAAGGCTCCGAAGTCACCCCTTACTAGTTCCAAAATGATCCCAAGCAAATGCCGAAATTTCCCTGAGCTGCTCACGAAATGAACCGACCTAAAATGGTCCTCTGAACTATTCTCGAACTGATCCCGCACTAATCTTGAAATTTCACTGAAATAGTTCTCCAATAGTCGTGAACTAGTAACGAGATATGCCTGAACAGGTGCCGAAATGATCTTCAGCTAGTCCGAAAATGATCCCGAACTAGTACCAAAATTGACCTAGACAAGACGGGAACTAGTCCTGCAGTGGGCCTGAAACATCCCTGAACTAGTCTATATATTTCGCTATGGTACAGGTTTTGAAAGAGTTTATCGCCGACACAAAGGAATGTTTGCCTCGAAACGAGCATGCTGCAAGTTAAATGGGTGTGAAAGAGAAACTTGTCTAACTTCTAACTGTTTATAGTCTAGTTTCCTGACTCGACTCTCAGATTATGTTCCGCCATCCATCCTCTTAAAGGCAGGCAGGGCAAATGGGCCTTGCCATCCAGAAAAAATTACGTTCAAATCCTAGCTAGCGGAAAATTTTTTTAATATAGCAAAAGAAAAAAACTAATTAAAAAATAATAATAATAAAATACGTTTTTAAGAACTACAATAATTAAAAAAAGAAGTTCTTTTAAAAACAAAATCTAAAAATTACATCGTGCGACAGTAAATTTTACACACAAAAAAATTTATATATTCGCGAAACTATGGTAAATTATAGTAAAACTCTGTACTTAGTATTTCTCTCTGCCGTCACAATTTTTTTAAAAGGTCTTTGAAATTTAAAAAATATGATTGTTTCAAAAATTTATTTAAAAAATTCAGTGCATATAGGATAACAATAAGGACATCATATAAAATAAACAATCCTGTAGAATTTAAAAAGCATAAATTTTTCGGTGCATAAGGACGAATGGATATGGAAAATGTCCTTTACAAATATTGTACTTAAATTTCCTTGAAAATTTGCATTATTTATTAAAAAAAAAAAATATTGTTTGAGGACTAATATACACACGACCTCATCATCGAATTTCGTACTTCAAACTTTATTAATTTAAAAAGATAAAATTTATTAAAAGCTCATTTTCAATGCCTATTCGTCCTAGTAAACCAAAAAACTTTATTTTTTTAAATGCTACAAAATTTTCTCTCTCATTTGGTACCCTAATTGTTATTTTACATTGCACTGATTTTTTTTTTTTCAAAATAATTTTTGAATGAATCATATATTTAAAATTTCAAAGTCTTTTAAAAAAATCCTGACGTCAGAGTGAAAAACTAAAAACCGCAGTTTTACTATATTTGGCACATAGTTTCGTGAGTATATCGATTCTTTCATGTGGTTTGAGAGAAAAAAATTAAATTCAAACAATTAAATAAGTTCCTAAAAATTTAATGAAAAAAAATACATTAAACAAAGAAAATACATGTTTCTTAAAATTATTTGCAATTTAAAAAAATACCTTTTAAAAATAATTAAACCTGAAAGTTAGTTTTACATAGGTATTAAAAAAAAACGAAACTATATAAAAAAGGAAAAAATAAATAAAATACGTTCCTAAAAATTACATTTTCTTTTAAAAACAATAAAATCTTAAAATTAATAGAAAATTAAATTAAATCAAAAAAAATGAAATCAAAAAAAGAAAATAAGTTTCAAAAATTTTAATGAAATTTAAAAAGCTGTAAAAGGAAAAAATAGAGAAATTAAATAAAAATAAAAATGGGAAAATATCACAAAATAAGTTTCTAAAAATTAAATGAAATTAATAAAATATGCAGGGTCTACCAGACCACCCGTCAGTTGTTCGCTGATAGCATAAGTTGTTCGAACTGCTAGGCCATCGCCTTGACTCACACTAGTTAATGAACTGGTATTTTTTTACTCATTGGTTTGGCTTTTCACTACAGGGATGCTATTCTTCCGAGCTACATATTACTTAGTAGTAAAAGTAGTAGCAAGACCGAGTGCGAATAAGTTCCGTGCGTGTATGCGAACGTCTAGAAATTTCACTTTTACCGATACCTACTTTTGTATTTGCACAGAAAATTGTGCATTTTGTAAACGGGGTTTGTGTGATAAAAATCTACCCCGCATGCGACGACACAAATTTCAATTCATTCATTCATCTATCGACGATTTGCCCTTGCTATTGTACTTAAATACACAGATTGCGAACTCAAAAATCCAATCGACCGGCGACCAACCAATCGTACACACACACACACACAGACACACACAAAATAACCTTAATATATCCTGCCAAGCATCCTTTCAGCAAAGCTTTAACTTCTTCCATATACAGTTCAAGCAAAATCTGCACAATCACCCCTTTTGCACGCGGAGCGACTCTGACAGTCAGTCAAACAGTTGTTTATATGTACATATGTATGTATGTATGTGTGTAGATAGATTGTTGCTGTCGTCAGTCAATGCGTCATAGCGTCATCAGTACGCATATTGTTTGCCGATTGTAAGGATGTCATTAAAAACGTAAACGCTTACGCACGTATAGCTCGTATGTATGTATGTGTGTACTTGTATACATACATACATATGTACATATATGCACTTATGTAAATGTGTGATTAAACTTATCAACAAAGTTGTGTCTTGCTAAAATTGAGTGTTGCTTCAAGTCGTAGCTTTGTTAGCTACTATCGTTGTTGTTTTTCCTACTTCCTCAGCGCAGCAGTTGCCTTTATGCGACTTTAAAACACGCTGTAGCAACGGCTTCAACGCCTTAGGTTATGCTAATAAAATTTGTGCGCAGCATGTTGATTTGTATTGCCTACAATGAGAATTTAGCCAAGAGCTACGACATTCATGTCGACAAACATATGTACATATGTATTTATTGTAGATACAGATACACGTCACAGCAGTCAGGTACACACGTACGCATTCATACATACATTTGTACGCATTTTAGTAAACCTCAGGCATATGCATGTATGTATGTATGTATGTATGCGAGTGCGAGAAGTTAAATTTGCTTAGATTCGCTTTTGAATGCGTATTTTCCGGTTTGTCCTTGATTTTGTGCGTACGCCTGCAGCTTTTCCACTCAGCATTTGTGCGGTTAGGTAGGCATTCATTCACCGAATTTCTATGCTCTGATACTTTTAAGCATACATATGTAGGTACATACGTATAAAACTTCTTAGGTATGTATATAGGCATTATAAATTTTGTGCGTGACCTTTTAAAGTGATTTAATGTTGTTAAACAAATTAACAAGAAGTCATTCGATTTAGATTATTGCTGGCATATTAGGTAGACATGATCGCTGTCCGCCACTGTGTACATACCTACATGCTTTTGTACTACATATTTACACATTTAAATTAGTCAAATTGAATGAATGCGACCGCTCGTAAAATGGGGTGGAAATTTTTGTGAGTTCTGGCTACAAAGTTCTTAAGAAATAATTGCCTCCAGCTAAGATTTATATCAACAATCCGCTTCGGTTCTTAACTTTTGGTAATTATTTTATGAGATAAAATACTATCTAGCAGTAGAGCGGGTGTTTTAAAACCCCGAATGAGGAGGTAGTAATGAAATTAAAATTTGATTTAGAAGCAATAAGGAATATTTAGGAAAAGGGTTAAATCTAAAATGAGTTGAGTATGGAACAAAAAAAAATTATTTTTGCTTTCAAGTACTTTTGCTTGAAAGTATGCAAGGTGACCAGATTTCTGTGGACAAAAACAGGACATTTCTAAAGCATCGAATCCGAAAATATAATTTGGTTTTAAAATAAAAAGACATAACATCTTTTAATACAATTTTATTTAAAACAAGGGAAAGAGAGAAAAACTTGAAAAAGTATGGCAAAAGTATATTTTCCATATCCATGAATTTTTGCATGCACTTTTTATAATAATTATGAAAACCTTTCATAAAATTGAAGCAAGAATGATAGATTGCCATAAAGCGAGACTACCAGTTAGACATAAGAGAACACAAGTAAAAGTCACCGAAAATAAGGATGCTATGTTTATGGTTCTTTTTCAAAATCATTTAGATGATACCCATATTTTAGTAATAGTAGTTATTTAATAATTTGAAATAAAGTTTTAGACAGTTGGCAACCCTCTTCCTATACCTCAAAAATATTCTTAATGTTTCAACTAAAGATGTCTTAACACTCTTTCGTTTGACATCCATATTTTGACATTTCATATAACTTTAGGATAAGTTGACTAAATTCGATATTTCAAGCAGGTGGCAACCCACTACAAAATATCTTCAAACTGCTATTTTCTGAGCCCCTTTTCGTTTGGCACCCATATGTTGGAACATTTTTTTCCTATTTAATTTCCTTAATTCACATTTAAATTGATTTTTTAAACAGGTGACAACCCTCCTAAAGTATAGTTAAGAAAGAAACATTTTCAAAACCATTTCCATTGATACCCATTTTGTATTATTTTATTTTTTTCCGATAGTTTCAATACAATTTTTTATAAGGTGACAACTTTTTTCAAAAAAGTAAAACCTTTTGCACATACAGTCCAAGCCTCTTAATTTGACACCTCACTTAGGAAAACCGAACGAACGGCGCGGTTATTATGGCATTGCTTATTAAATAATTTCAAATGAATTGTTCTACAGGTGGCAACTCTGTTAGAAAAAAATAAAACCAGTTTGCACATCTACAGGCCAAGCGCTATAATATGACTCTCCATTTTTGAAAATCGAACAAGCGGTGCAGATCTTTTATGCGAAACATGTTTCCAAAGCTTCCTAACAAAAACTAAAAACATCTGTCACGGTTTTATGTTTTTGTTTAATTTTACTTATTACATTTTATAAACTAACCCTTTTGTTAAAAAAAGATAATTTATTAAGTGCATTTTATTAAATATTCCAAAAGCACTTTAAGCAACATTCATATTATACAAGTAGTCAAAACGAAAATTTTGCTGAAAACTAATTGGTTCAATAATTGTGGCAAGAGGTTCAGCTTTTAGCCTTCACAACATACTAAAGTATGAACTAAAACCAACCTTTAAAAAAAAATAATCAAACAACAAGATTTATAATTCAAAATTTCAATGTTGCCTATAAGCAGCATAGGTCCTCAAATGGTTAATAAAAAAACACCGAAAATGTGGACTTAAGCGGTACAAATATGAAAAATCGGCACACTTATACGTCCCGACTTTTAACAAAATATTCAGCGGAACAATTTTCTCAAAATCGGTACTGTCCCGCCAAAATCAGTACGAATGGTCACCGTACTTATATGTGGTCTCAGTTGGTCTAATCGCTGGAGATATTTTTATCGCACCAGTGGGACATCGTTAGATTTTATCAGCCCAATTCTGAATACCCCCGCGGAGTTTGTTCTCCGGGAATTTGTTTCTCCCGAGAAAGAAATCTTCCAATTATTAAATCCCAGTGAGTAGCATTTTTCTGTAAATTTGAGAGGAGGAAATTGGAACTTCGATAGATCTGTTTGAGACTTTTATGGCAGCTCAACTTCGCCATTTAAAAAAATCCTCAGGGCATTTCCATTAATGATAGGGGAAAGGGAAAAGTGAGAGAACTCCCAGGGAGTTTCTGTTCAGAATAGGCCGGAATATTTTTAGTTAAGTCGCATATTTGTAATGATAAACATAAGATAACAATAACGACATTTTTTTAACAATAACGATAACGATTACAATATAACGATAAGGACATTTTTTTACAATATCGATAACGATTACAGTAAAGACAGTGATAACGATACTGATACTGGAGAGAAGGTCTATGTGGGGGATGGAGCGCCTATATGCCTTCTAGCGCCGTGGAGAGACACACGGTGTCGGAAGCCTTAGACAATTCAGGTGCTACTAGTTAGGTTTTCTAGAAAAAGGAGTATTTCCGGTTGATAAAACTCCTCCTCCTTGGTAGGTTTCGCTAGCCTGAGTAGGGTTATCTCTTCAGGTATGACGAGGCATGAACGCACAATAAAATTTCCACTCCGTCATCGCCATTCGCCGGGTTAAACAGCGGTATTGCGGTTGACCAGAGCTTACATGTCTTTAGACACTCTTACCACCTACGGAATTCCAACAAGCATCCGAACGTATGAAGCGAGTTGCTGCAGCAATAACCACCAAGATGCACTCGGTAACTTCCACGAAGCCGATCTTATTAGCTTTGCTGAAGTTAATATAGTTGCCATGTTTAGCGAAAGCAAATTGGGTCGGTTTAGTGATCGGGATGATTTTGGATAGGTGGTCTGATGCCAGACCTGCGCTAGCTAATGTTATCTGACCAAAGATGCTACAATTGCACATTATCCGAGTGAGGGCGGCATAGGACGATGTGCATAATGTCGTTAAAACCACCTACTTCCAAGATGCATCGCTGTGGTCAAAGTCCATCTCAACAATACGACACAGGATAGTATTTTCTGTACGAGCCGGTGTTGGTCCCCGGTATTGACGAGGGAAGCATACTCTCTCTCTCTCTGCCTATTTCATCGTGATTACACATGCCGGATACTCAATGTGGGTATTGGGGTCGAGTCTGCACACTTAGCTGTTCAGGCGCCAACAATACTCGAACCGTAATTGGGCCAGAGAGGCGAGGGTCTCTCGTGGCGCTCGAAGGTCTAGGTCTAGGGTGGAGATTAGACTTCAATCACGGCATTTATAGGTCGAATGTAGTGGTAGGTGGCGACCGATTCTTCATTCAATACAGGACTGGATCACGTTCCTTTATTCGAAAAGATACCTTCTGGCTGCTTGCTGAGCATTTTCTCGTGCTCGGTTACAGGGAACATTTGGAGCTCGCTATGCGACCAACCATACGACATTGTTGTGGGTCTTTAGTGACACCGGCGATTGTGAGTGTGGAGAAGGGGAGCAGACTATCAAAGGTAACCGAAATTGCTGTGCCATCGACAGTCGGTTCTACGTACCGGAGTGACTCGAGTTTTTCTCAACCACGGACTGTTGTTTCGGCAACCTAACCCCGGCTTCCCAGCAGCTTCGCTTTAATGGTCGCGGACATTTCAGGATATTCTCCGTGTAGACCAAGCAGTATGCAGTATCGTCAGTTTTGGACAAGAAGATAAACAACCGGGACTTTCCTAGCCAAAAAACCTGTTGTTAGAAAAATTAATAAAATACCAAAAAAGAACTAGTTTGTTTCTTCATTGTACATAGGTTTAACGGGCATCTTTTTCTGCTCCGAAAATATCAATTCTATTGTGTATTATTTAATTAAAAATGAAGTCTATTTTCCTACGAAAATAAACAAACATTCCTAAAATCAATTAATACTAATAAAACTTTCCGATTCCCATACAAAATTTTCCACGCCCACACACGAACGTGTACTTATATACAATTAACTACTACTTAATAAACAAAATCCACATAAATGCCATGGAACATTTATAATTTGTCGATTTCCCACAGCGTGGGTACACTAATTTATCCACTCAAGCTGGCGAACAAACAGCAGCAAAATAAGCAAGAGTAGACACGACGAAATTCCACACTCATGCCGGCAAAACACAGTAGACCAGATAAACGAAAAAGGCAGATATCAACCCCAGATTGTGTACGCATATATGTACAGGCATACATATGTGTGTGTATATATATGTACATATAAAAATAGTATCGATATGTAAAAGTCGCATCTCATAAGTAGGTTTTACCGCACTTCAATTCCTAAACGGCTTTGTGTGAGGCCTTACTCTCTCTCTCTCTCTCTCTCTCGCTTGCGCTCTCTGTCGCTGTCAAAGCGCTTCCCAGACGCCTCAAATGACGCATCATGTTGTGAAGAATTCTCAAACTATTTGTGAAAACATAATTTAAATCCAATTTCCAAACACTTCACTTATTTCTCAACACTATAATTTTCACAATTAACAGTTGACTCAAGTAACAACAACAAGAAAAACAACAACAACAACATGAACAAAAAACACAGATAAGAAACACGAGTAACATACCAGTACAAACAACAAACACACTGAACAAAAAGAATACACAAAACAACTTGAAGCATAACAGCAGCGACAGCACAGTCAAAATAGCGTCAACTGTGGAAATCACGAGACAAGTTGAATGGAATCGAGTCGTGGCCGCTGACGATGACGATGACGATGACTGCGAAGAAGACAGCCAAAACGACGGAACAAGCTGTAGAACAGAGCCCATAAATCTTGAAAGACGCAGC
The DNA here is from genome assembly GCF_013731165.1 of Rhagoletis pomonella. Lineage (NCBI taxonomy): Eukaryota > Metazoa > Arthropoda > Insecta > Diptera > Tephritidae > Rhagoletis > Rhagoletis pomonella. The sequence goes on from NW_023458565.1 coordinate 19,254,085, forward strand.
ACTGCTAGTGTTTGAGAGCAGACGAAAAACGAAAGAAAAAGGGAAGAACGTCGAAAACGGGCGGCGCAACAACAAATAAAGTTGTCGTGTGATGAAGAGCTATGGGAAAGAAGAAAGCAAGAACAAAAACAACAAGCGTAAGAAATGGTATCACAACAACCCGAACGACTACATATATGTAGTATAGTGTAGAAGTAGTATACGTATAATGAAAAACAACATCATCCATGGCAATAAGGTCAGCGTGAAATGCCTGAGTAAACGAAACGGGTGCTGCTGCTGTCGCTGGATGTCAGACTGGAGGCAGTGAGCCGCCGCCGCCGCCGTAGCCGATTTCCTATAGTTCTGCTTCTTCTTTCGATATTGTTCTTGCTGTTTGCACGTTGAGTGTGTTGACGTTATGGTTGTTGCCACAAATGAGGTACACAAATTGATCGCGCACAGATATTTACCACAAATGCGCGATACCCGATACGAAGACGGAGACGAAATCGACGACGACGACGAGGTGGAGGAGGAGGATGGCGCGAACAAAGACAACATAAGCGACAAAATCGACAATGAAAATGAATAGAACAACAAAAATAACGAAAACAACGACAACAACAACAACAACAAAAACAAGATCAACAACAATGAAGCACACAGCCACAGAAGGGTGATCAAAACAAAAAGACAGTGAAAGAAAAACGAAGTAGAATCGGTGAAACTATGAAGCAATCGAAGGGCCAACTGCTAAGGCAACAACCTCAAGCGACCTAAACGCTGCAATGGCAAAACCAACAACAGTAACGATACTGTATGTAAGTAGATAGATATAAAACCAGTTAATCGACCGATCACGCTGCTGTCAGCTATCGGGAAGGCCACAGATTTGCAGCGCTGTAAGTGAGCATAAATTTATGATGTAGTATCTACACATGTATGCTTGTATGAATGTACCATACCATATATATATATATATATATATGTATGGGCATGTGGGTAGGTAAATCCTCAACAATCACACGCAACAAATCAAGAAGATTTCCATTTAATATGCGAACCTAATAAACAACAATAAAAATGTATGATGATGGTAAGCTAAAATACGAGGCGATGGTTGCTAAGATGAAGGTAGTCAGACGAAAGCAAAAGGTGCATAAGAAGATGCCATACCAAGCGGGAAAAAGGGAACAAAAGGTGCATATTGTGGATGGCAAAAAAAACAACAACAAAAAAACAGTGGACTGCAACAGGATGCGAATGGCTGGCTGGCTGGCTTGAATAAGATCGTTCTGTCCATTGCAGTGCTGCTGGCTGCTGATGCGACTGATGATGCGGCCAATGATGCGAATGACGTTGTCGCTTATGCTGTCGTGCGTCCGTGGCACTGTGTAGCCCATGCATGGCATTTTGGTGAATAAGAGCGAATAACTATCCCATGTCTTCAACTGACAAAAAAAAATCGGCAAAATAAACATTGAAAAGACCGCTACAAAAAGATTTACCTACCTACAAGAAAATATACATACCTACAAACAACCACTAAATCGCAACTCCAAAGACGCAGATTACGCGCGTGTGTGCAATGGTGGAAGGAAGCATGCAATAAAAATTGCACACATGCAGATTTATTCGTCTTATACTACATTAAATTAATTGAGTTGATTTCGGTTGGCTGCGAGTATGCAAACAGCGCATGATTTTAATCTTGTGGACAAAACAAAAAAAAAAATAAAAATTCCAACCTCGGAGAAATTTTTAGTTCTCAAGCTGATATTCAATTCATGTCTAACTTGGACTGCAAGTTGAGATGAACTTGTTGTTGAATAAGTTCTTTGAACGGTAACTGCAGATACTCTGTTTTAGAACTAATAGAAGCGCTGGGTTCTCAGAACAAAGTTCCGCAGGCAGCTGATATCTACTCCCGAGAGCTTTTCGGCAGCTGAGAAGGAAGTGCTGAGATGCTTCCAGCTCGTCTTGCAAACAGTTGCGGCAGTAGGTATCTGTGAGGATGTTAAGTCGCAACTGGCGCTTAGCCAGCTGCAGAAGCTCTCTTGATCGCCCGCGGACGACAACGGGCCCGAAGGACCTTGCAACTTTGCATGTCGGGATTTTCACCCAGCGTTAGATGAGCCTGCTGTAGACCCATCTGTCCAGGAGCAGACCACAGGTGGCCAACGGAACTCCTACTCCCGCCCTGTCCGAGATGAAAACCTCGAGGGTGCCCTTCCTAGCCAATTCATCAGCCCTGAAATTTTCAGTAATGTTATTATGTCCTGGAATCCAAATAAACTAGACTATGCTTGGCTATCAGAGTAAATACTTACCCCCTCCTAGTTGGAAAGAAGTTGTGCGTAGCGAATCGGCTGCCTCTTTCATTGCGGCTACCTCTGCTTGAAAGACGCTGCAGAGATCCAGCAGTCTGAACAAAAGATCTATTGAGAGTTTCATCCGTAAAGATGTTTATGAGACGTCTATTTCAAAGACTGCCATTCTCCCATTCGCTCCTTGGAGGAATTTGCGTGGAGAAGAGTCTGTTGGTACCCAGCCTCGCAACACTCCGATCTAATTTTTCCGATAGGAAGTCGAAGCTTCTGAGAATCGTCGAGTGCCCGTATGATTGAAAGAAAACCCCGAGCTTTTGGGCCTAATAGACAAGGGAACTGCCGCTAGCTTAGCATTTAGCGCTAGAATTGTAATGGTCGGGAGCAATCCGCTGATACCAAAGAGGGTCGCCCTTTGCACGGGCTCCAGCATTCTAGCAAAAGTGGACTTTTTCAGTGAATTCCACCAGATGCCTTTTTACTCGCTGCTCAATATTTAGCTTCCATGATAACTTCCTGTAGAGCATCTCGCCAAAGAACTTGACCCTGTCAGGAAGAATAAGAGAAACACCCTCTATTGAAGGAATCTGAACTTGAGGCACTTGATACCTTCTGGTGAATAATACGAGCTCAGTCTTCCATGATTTATACCAAGTCCGCTACAAGACCAATTTGTGACCGAGTTCAGGTACCTTTACATGACCACATACACAGTGTCCAAGAATTTTCCTCTGACGATGATTGCCACATCTTTATCGTAGGAAATAACCTGGCATCCTTTCCTTTCCAGCTCTTTAAGGACATCGTTTATCACGACTATCCTGAGAGAAGGTGATTGAGGTGATGAGGAAGAATTTGATGTTTGTTTAGTACTTAAGTCTTAAGTAATCTTTTAACTAAGATCGAAGGGAGTATGGGAAAAAAATAATGGGGTTTTTAAGTATTCAAAGGCGCTTTTGATAACGCTGGCAAATGTGAGTCTTATGCACACGCCACAAGGCAGAAAAAATGGGCGTTCAACAACTCAGGGAAGGCTCAATGTCGACAAAGTGCCATCACAACATATGGCCAATTTATTCGCCATTCATATCTCATACCTGTTCTCAGAGAGCAGAGCACTCCTTAATAGCTAGGTTATCTGTAACACATATCGAGTGCTGCACATTAATTTGTGTCACTTTTATATTTTTAAGGGCGGGATAATCTGGAGCTAGTTTCGATGACTGAGACATATAAGAAATCCGTATATACGGCGAATATAATGGGTTTATTTGAGGCCTTTTTGGGCTTTTCATTTTCATTTCATTTAATTTTTTTCCTTCTGTTAGTTCATCCGAGCTAAGTGAGTGCCTGCATGTGGCCTCCTTGAACGGTCCTTGGCTGGGATCAGTTTGAACTTTAAGCCGACGAATGTAACGCTAATCTTAGTAAAGTATCCACCAAGGAAATCCAAAGGAAGCTCGTCCGCACATTTGACAATCGGAAATCGCGATAGGGACTCCGACCTGTGTGAAGGTCCTTTTTCGTAGTTGTCGAGTAGGTTCTAGTTGTGAAAGTTTCATAAAACCATAAGGCAGCAAGCGGATGGTTTGAAGACCAGGCCTACCCGCGATAGAGACATATATAGATGGAAATCTGATAGCAATTGCTCGTATTAGAAAACCACACCTGCTGCTTCATAACTACATAGAATCTAAAACCTGTAGCACAAACCACAGATTTTCCATATCAATAAACTTACACGCATTTAATATCGAACGTTGTATTTATCGCACCACCAGTGCACGGATAACATCTTGAGCTCAATCAAAGCGTGCCAAAAGCCACACTTGAACGCACAATAGTCAATGCGTTGCACCATGCACCATAATGGTGGCAGCGGCAAATATATTTAACCACCCAAAAACAATTGACAATGCAGCAAGCAGTACAACAAAACAGCTGAACGCCCAAGGCGACGACAAACAGTAGCCACAAAAGCGGAAAATAACAACAATCATTTGTATTGTTGTAGATCTACGCTTGACTGTAACTGCAGCATACACTTAATGCGTACATACATACATACATAAATATGTACTCTATTTACATATATGTATACGAGTGCTATATGTATGCACAGCTTCACTTACATATGTACATATTTATTTGCTCATTATATGTTTGCTTGGTACAATTTACGTGTTGCCTGGGTGGGCGCGAAAAGGCGAGTGGCGGCGCTTCAAAGTGTGAGCGCATCCTTGACTTGGTGCAACGAGATGAGTTGCTGATACTTTAGCGGCAGCGCTGGATCAAAACAATCTGCAACATTGGTCAACAGCAGTTTAGATATATATGTATGTATATGTGTGTGTGTGTACATGTGTAACTACCCTGCAGAGAAAAACAAATCAATTGATACAAAATAGCCCTCTTGTAGTTAGCTTTTTTGTGGGATTTCTATACAATACTAGATCGCCCTCACTCGCTTCGCTGAGTGTATGAAATTTCTGCGTGCTATATTATGTGTATTTTCAATAAGACTCAACATACTTGAACTATGCCAAAGACAGACGATTTTAACTCTTTTTTAGCATCATCAAAATATTTTTACACTAAGACTTTCTTAGACCTCTCTCATGTGACACTTTTTCTTACCAACATGTAGTTTAGAAATGAAACCCTTTTAAATACCCTTATATATAATAGCCTTATTGTAATAATTCATTGAAATTATTGAATAGTTTGAATTAAAATTTTTAAACAGTTGGCAACCTTTTTAAACCTCATTCGTCATACACTTATATTTTGATACATATGTACATATGTATTCAAATTACCTAATTCCTATAATTCAAGTTGAATTTGAATTTTTAAACATGTGGAATCCCTGCTTCCACCATTTCGGTTGCACCATTTCCGTGTGCAATTTCCTTTTAATTTGCCAATCCATTTCAAAAAATTGTTCTCTTATTGATATTTCATGCCTAAAAGTAGTTAGTTACAAGTTAGTTGGCATGTAGTGCAGAGGTAACACCCCTTGTCTATTTCGAGCCACCGCCATAGAAATTTAGTTAGATTTCCTCAAAGAAAATATACAGATAATAGTGACCTTCAATTCCTTCCTAATCAACTTCAAGTTAACTTATAGTTAGATACGTTTCCTGCAGGGTATTAAGTACATATGCATATGCGTGCATGCCTGTATATATGTACATATGTATGTATGGTCAGTGTTATTAGGTGCAGTGGTCACAGAGACTGGGGCGATACTATACAGAAGTACACAGAAGTATATATAACTATGTATGTACTACATAGGTATGTACATATGTACATGCAGTGAACATACATACGTACATATGTAAAGTATAGAAGTATTAAGTGATGATGTGGCCGATTGTCAGTACAGATTGAGGTGCTGCTTTTAGTGACTCTTGGCGCAGGTTGGAGGCCGTCATTGCAGCTGTGTTGTTTGATGCTCATATTGAAAGATAATATTATGTACATTTGTGTGGATGTAAGTACATATGTATATATTAGGGTAGGTATATATATACATATCATTATATCTGAATAAGTATATTCAAACATCGGTCGAATAAACTTTTCACAACCCAGCCAGAAAAAAACCGAAAATCGATCCGAAAAAGGAAAAAAATAAGTGGATGAAGTGCAGATTTTTGTCCGTTTACCGATTTAATTTTTGGATACTTTGACGATCCGGTACAGACATCTACCAAAAATTGCTTGTGAAACGGATACTTTTTTGGCGGTTTTTCTGAAATTTGTCTGATTGAATTTTTCGTTCAAATCCGCTTTCCTTCTGCACTTCACAGATGCTTTTTCATGGTTCAAAAAATAAAAGAAAATTAAATTAAATTAAAGAAGCGCCTGACGGAAATCGAACCCTGCACTTTCTGTAAGTTAACAAATAGCGGCATGCTCCTCTGCACGCTCAGCCACTACGCATGCGTGCTTTCAAATGTTTAGCTTTAACAAATGAAATACAATTACGGATATCAAATAACATCGTCTTTTTCGAACATTTTCCGGATACGAAAATGAATAATAACTGTAGTCGTTTTGTATTCGTTTCCGGATACTGAAAATTGTACTAGACTGCACTGTCGTCAAAATTTACGTTTCTTTGCTGGTTGGGTACTCAGATGTGCGCATTCAAATACGTGCATGCTAAAATATTTTTCGATCGAAAAAATTTCATTCTCTTCAGGAGACTTCCAGTAATAATACGCAATTGATTTTCTATTATTAACTAATTTTTTTTTATAGGACCCCTAAAAATCTCAAAAAAATGCGATGGGGGACATCTGTATTTTTGAATAACAAAAAAATTAAGCAAATTTTTACTTTTTGAATCAAATAATTAAAAAAGCATCGGACATTAAAAATTAAATGGCAACCCTATGAAGAAGCACATCAGGTTGAAGACTACATACTTTGTATGTATATATATCCTTGTGGTCAGCTTAGTGATATTTTTACCAGTTTAGGCTATTTTTCTATTGTCTATTTTATGTTTATAATTGTTTTATAAAAGTTTAGGACATCGCACATAAAACCACATTTCAAACTTATAAAAATTAAACAAACTTTAACAATTGAACCCAAAAATTTTAAACATTTTATTTAATTTTTTTTTAAATTTAAGGTATGCAAGACGCTAGAAAATCGCATTGATTTTTAATAATTTTTACTCGATAAATACTTTTATATGGAGAAAAATGCCTAGCTAAGCATTCTGTTTGTCCAATTTTATCCAAAGAAAGAGCAACAAATATACATATTCACTAAAGAACTTTCACATTTAAAATATTAATAGGATTTCATTTAATTTGTGAACAAAACGAAACAGCGAGGTCAAAAGGCCGCCGAGATCTTGCGATTGACACCATTTTAAAACCTTAGATAGATTCCACGAGAAATTCTTTAGTATAGTTTTAAGAAGGAGTTCACTAGGAAGCATTATAAAATATTCATATACATACATCTGCGTTCAACTAACTAGAACTCGGGTATGCAGTTCTATAGCCCATTGAATTTAAGTCAAAAAAGTGCAAGTCTCAAGTCGTTAAAAATTACCGTTGATTTTTTAGAATTTTTTCTTTGTGGAGGGTGTTGCGGATTTTTTTTCATATAAAAACAAATTTATCATGTGTTATATGGACTTTCTTAGACTACAATTGAATGGGCTACGGAGCTGCATACCCGAAAATTTTCTAAGTATACTGATTAAAAATTTGGAAATTTTGATGCCAATTTTTTGAAGTTTGATTATTTTTTCTTTTTGCAATTTTTGCAAGCTTTGAAACTTTTATTATTGTGGTTTCTGTTATAGATTGAATTAAAAAAAAATAAAAAAAAAAAATAACATAATTTGCAAACAATATCATTTTGAATGTCGTTTCTAATTAGTTGATCGCAGGTGTAGGTACATACATATGTACATATATTAATGATATGCTTATATTTTCATTACAAATTTAAGCGGAAACGCCTATCAGTACCTGCTGCAGACAGACCTCATTTTATGTACAATTTAGCTTAGAAATAAAAGAAAGTCTTATATTTACGACGAAAAATTCCCCCCATCAAAAATAATAAATTCAAACATCTGCAAAATATATATTTTCAAAATCGACGAAGTCTATTAAACAAAATATTTAAAAATATAAAATAGGTACAAATACAAAAAAATACTTTCAAAACATTCCGCACACATCAAATGTGTGTGCACTTGCCATTGACCACAGTGAAATTCATTCAATTTGAAAAATTTTCAAAATTCACAAGCTCACACTTGTAGACAATAATCAGCGCAATAAGCGAGTACATATAAAGGTAATTAATACAAAATTAATATTTTGTTTAGAAAGCATTTTTCAAAAATCTACACAAGTGCCAAAGGAGAATACACAACGCCACTAGCTAATGGGCACATGCATATGAATATAGTATAACTGGGTCTGTGTAGATTTGTTAATAGAAATCCATATAAATAGTAGCTCTATTAGACAATGTTTGGTACATTTCTATATTCATTTATTGTAGTTGAAAAAATTTAAAATCGAGAATTTCAACTCAATGCGTTGAAATTAAAAATAGCTCAAATTTGGCGCACACACATACATATGTAGGTGCACATACACACACTCAATCATGCTCGCATCAACCGTGATACACGTCAATAGAGCTTAAGTAGCGTTAAGAAAATTGAAACCTAAAAACTGAAAATTTCTCAATATTTATATGTACATATCTAATAATTCATGCAGCCATCGCCACACAGCGCCACAAAATTACAAATCTTTTAATAAAAACAAACAAAAAAAAAAAACAATTGCACACAAAATGATTGCGTCGTCCCCCTTTTGAGGCGTACATACATACAGACATCTGTATAAAGCGGCGCTGCCGCCACTTGATTAGGCGATCTAGCGATGGTGTGAAGTGAGGGCGGTACGCTTGCACATTGAACACTTAAGAAAAATCAACGAACGAAATATGTGGGTACCTTAAATAACCAAACAAGCGCGAGTACATAAGTAGGCATGTACATACATATATTAGGGCGGGTCACTTTGTGTGGGAGATTTTTTTTTCGACAATGCGCGTATAGCACAGAACGATGCTACGTGTAATTCTAAACAAATTTGCCGATGAAACAATGAGTCTTAAATCAATTTGAAGTTTGCCAAATTGCGAAATTAAGCTTCTTAGCAATTTGCTGCAGTGTCGTAAGGTGCTTAAATTTTTTACTTATTTACAATTTACATATAGCAAAAGCGATAACACCGATAAGTATATAAATACTAACATATAAACGCAAAGCAGCGAACAGCATCGTAAAGAAAAAATCGACGCGAGAAATTATGCCGCAATCAAAACAGCCACCGCCACAGTCACAGCGCCAATGGAACACCACACAGGTGAAGGATGAGACGACTGACAATGGCGATGGCGATGGTGATGGCCCTGGTGGTGGTGGCGGTGGTGGTGGTGCAGCTGCGGGTGGCTAACAACGCGAGAAAAATGAAGCAGAATCCAAACAGAATACAAACAACAACGGTAGCACCATAATTTTGAATGCGAAAGAAAATGATTCGAAATGAAATGAAGACAAAAACGATTTCGACAATAAGTAAATGAACACGTAGCGATGAAACAAATAAGAACGTTTATAGGTATAAGCATATATATATACATATACATATATATATAATTACGTAGATTTTTTGGTATGCACCCTGTAAGAAAGTAAAGTGAAGTTACGATCTAGAGACCACGCTTACTGAATACCTTTCCAGTGTTCTAGGCGTAGCTGCGTACATACATTGCAGAACATTTACTCGGATCATAGGCAACAGAAGAATGGTTCTAGGTCGAAAAGCAGCAGTCACAACGGATATCCAACATCTCCTCGACTAGACTCAACTACTCACAATAGCTCTCTAAGAGTACTCTTAAATAAACCGATAAATGTATGTACATTAGGGCGGGCCAAAGAGGCATTTTAAAAAGTAAAGTCGGCATTGTAATGCTCTCACCCCCTAGGATTGTTGTATACCGAAAAAAGTATACCCTTATTTTTTTCTTTTGAAATCAAAAAATATTTAAAGGTCGCTCAAAGCGCCTAACGTTTTCCATCTATTTTATATGGAGTAAAAACAACTTTTCGTAGAAATGGTATAGAATTCTTAAAAATCAATTTTTATCTATCGGAAAACTCCGTTTATCTGCAGGAGATTCCCAATAATAATACCCAGTTGTTTATTTAACCATTTTTTCAACGCAACTATTACTATTATTGAAAGTCTCCTGAAGAGAACCAGAGTTTTCCGATCGAAAAATATTGACTTTCAAGAATTTTATACCATTTCTACGAAAAAATTTATTTTTCCCATATAAAAATACATGGAAAACTTTGAGCGCTTTTAGCGACCTTTATATTTTTTTTTTGTTTTCAAAAAAAAAAAAATGGGTTATACTTTTTTCGATATAGAACAATCCTAGGGGGTGAGAGCGTTACAATGCCGACTTTACTGTTTTTAGACCACCCTAATGTACATATGCTATCCGCCCATAACGTACCGCCGTCGAACAAGTTGTTAGACTACAGCGAGCCCGAGCACAATGCGATGTGTGATCGATACAGTGAGGTAGAGATACTCACATTTGGCGTAATAAAAAAGAGAGATGTCGAAAAACCTAAGTGCGAAATCTGTGTCTGGAGATGCTGTCCGCCGGAAAAACCACTCCCGAAAATGTTATCAGAGAGTCAGGCGACTTACACAAGGTTTCCAGACCAAGGACTCGGGCAAGAACCACCACGACGAACTACGACAAAACGAACTTAGGAAGGGCCTCTCCGAATCGATTGATACGAAAATAGGTTTCATATGGGGTAATTCCCTATTGAGCTGAAGAAGCTCAAAAGAGCTGCAGAACTGAAGGCCATCTGATTGTAACTAAAGCTTCCTTGTTTTGGTTGTTCAAAACCTTACGGAAAAAATAACACTCTATTTACTAAGAATAGTAATAGTTTGTCTTTCGACAACGAACACAAGCGGAAAAAGCACGTGAGGACCTGTAACTTCACACAAGTACTAGCTAGCTCTGGTAAACTTTAAGGTTTCTGTCTAAGAGCCGTTTTCTCATGTTAGCAGTCAAGTTGTCTTTACAAACAGGGCAGATAAATTGTTGCTTACTTTAAAGCACGTTATAAGTATTTGCGTTTTCTCATCTCAGGCTTGTACCACTGATATTGTATATCGACTGCTGAGTGGAAGATCGACCTATCTTGGCAGTCAGTTCGAAAACGCCCTATCTCAAAAAAAAACTTTTCAAGAACGCCATTTTCGGAATTTGTTGAAGAACGCCCTATCTCAGAATGCGGTTCAACAACGTCCTATCTCACTTCAAAATGCATTGAAAATGTACTGATATAGGGCGTTTTTGAATCGGCAGCTGAGGTAGGGCGCTCTTGAAACGAATTCTGAAATAGGACGTTCTTGAAATGTTTTTTGAGATAGAGCGTTTTTGAGCTGGCTGCCGAGATAGGTCGCTCTTCCACTCAGCAGTCAATAAATTGTGTATATAATTCGCATCAATACAAAGCAACATACAACTTGGAACTCGCTTAAAATCTTAATCATGAACCACAACCAAATCAAAAATTGTGTTGGCAATGTTTAATTTAAAGTTAGGTACAAATTTTTAAAGGCTACATCAGGTGAGAAACAATTTATCGATTCGATAAATTAATACGCTGATGAGAAAATGAAAATTCGTATATCGAGACAATGATAGACTGGCCGGTAATGTTGTTGTTGTTGTTGTAGCGGCTACAACAACCCCGCCCAGATCGGTTGGTATCTCAGTCGTTGCCGTCAAGTTCCACTAACGGCAACCCTAGGAAGCGTGCAGCTTCTGCGGGGTTTGCCCATAAGGACAAGGTCGTTAGGGATGTCGGGTTTGCCGGGCATGCGAAGAGATGTTTCGAGTCATGTGGGGTCTCTCCGCATGCCGGACATTCATTAGGCACATCCTCATTCAGCCTACTCAGGTAGGAGTAATCTAAAGGTTAGATGAGAAAACGGTCCCAACCCGATTAGATGCGAGAATGAAAATTATACTCGATGAATGCGCCACGCCATGTCCGAGGGGAAGAACCTTCAGTTCGGAGTTTACAAATGCCTACCGAGGGGCGACCGCTGTTAAGAAAAACCTTTCTCCAATATTTTTTGTTGCATTGACCAGGGCTTGAACCCAGACCGTGCGGAGTGGTAGAGCGCACTGCTAACTACTACACCACATAAACGTAAACAACGAAAGATACCAAACCATCTAAAAACCTACGTGCCAAGGACAGCCAGTTGTGCAGGGTGGCGACAGAACCTGTGCGTACGCAGTTGGATCTTCGTCTTAAAATGAGGGGGTGGTGAAGCGCTTAAATTCCATAGATACACAAAAACAAAACGGTACATACAACTGTTCATGATTATGGGGAGATATGGTGGCAGCAACACTACAACAACAATACAAAAGCTGACTACCGCGACCGACTGACTGACAGTGAAGCGCGCAGGAATAATAAAAGAAATTGAACATAAAACAAAAATAAAAAAAAAATAAAAAATTAAAAAAACAACCAAAATGAATCAAAAACTCGGAGAAAAAGCTTGCGCTTTATAAAATCGTTGTTGATAATAAATGTTGTTGTTGTTTTTGCTGTTTTTTAATTTCTACTTCGACTACTGCTGATGATGTCGCACTCACTCACTCGCCGCTGCCTTTGTCGATGATGTCAATGACGGCGTTGCAATTGTTGTTGGGTGGAGATGACGATTATGTCGTGGCGCTGATGATAATCGCGACTTAAAAATCGTCAACGTCGAGAAATCTCTGAGCTGAGAAATCTCGGTGTGCAGTAAATAAAGCGACAAAAACAAGGTACATACATAAGTTTCGGTATATGCACTTATTTTTATGCTTGCATAAAGTAGCAAAAACCAGTGAATAAGTTTTTAGATATAAATGAAAAGTCAACAAATAAAAACTTTTCCAAAGTAATAAAAAAAGGCAAGGCGAAAAAATACATACATATATAAGCTATTGAATAGTTGCAAGCACAAAACAGCGTATAAAATATTAGTATCTAGTTGAAAACAAAACCAAAAAAAAAACACAACGAATTACAAAGTCAAAGCGCAAATGAAGATGAGGCTGAATAACAAATCTATACAACTGACGATTTCATGCTCAAAATAGAATTGAACTCTGGCGATGCAACTGCAGGCAGCAGCGGCAGAAACAGCGCATCAATGTCCTTGTTGTTGTTGTTGCAGTTGTTGCAGTTGTTTTTGTTGCAATCGCATGTAAGTGATTTTCATTGTGCAGCCGAATGTCGACTGCATTTTATGTATGCCATTTGCTGCAGCGCGTTCACCAAGCTGATTTTCTGTGCATTGTATAATTTGTTGCTGTAGTTGTTGTAGTTGTTGTTCTCACATTCCATGTTGGCGCGCTGTCTTTGCTACTTATTTTACCGCCGCTGATCACCACGATCAGCCAATTGCCGAGGCGAGGAGACCAATGTACAATCACATCGTCAAGCAAAAATACATGCATTAGGGTGAGACGCTGTTTTCATCACCTTATTTGAGGGTATTCCGCACACTCTGCTATTTAAAAAGCGAACTAAATATTTCTTGGGCGGAAATTTTACCCTTTTTTTTGTATAAAAACTGAAATAATAGGACATTATTTTAGACACAAAACTCACATGTAGGACTTCAAAATGGCTTTGCGCAAGAAGTGGCCTATATCCAGCAGTCGTATGTCCCATCATATTATACAGTGTGTTGGACACCACTGCACTGAGAAAAAAGTCAGCAAGTTATGATAACAAACGTAAAAATGGCATGCCATGCAGTGCAGTGCAAAGTAAGCATAGCTGTGCCATATGCGTAATGTCAGTTCGTTGGTATCTGTCATAACAGGAAACCGCCTAAAAGGCAAGCATACGACTACTTGTTAAGATGAAGAAGAGCAGGAAACGAGGAAGCACTTGTTGTGTTAGTGCCCGGCTCTATCTAGAAGAACGATCTCTTCTAAAGATAAACAACTCTTCGACAACTTGGAGGATCTTAGTTGCGTAGAAATCAGGCATATTTAAATTATTGAGAAGTTCAAAATGGTCTTGGGAGCTATTGACAGTTGCTGACCCCACAACCTGACCTAACCTACCAAATAATGCGGTGAGGGAAACGTAATCAGTTAATTTCTTAGTGTGGATAAGTCGCTCACGAATTCTAAACTTACCTAGATTCAAAGGTTGGAATACATGCTAATCAAGTTGAAGATCCACTAAAGTCCAAAAAAACGTAGGTACTTAACTTTCTTTCCGAAGATTTTTGGTGAAATTTCAGGCAAGTTCCAGCACCGCCTTGAACACAAATATTTTAAACCAGAGCTGTTAAATTTCCATTACGATTAGTAATCATTATTTTTATTTTTTAATTTTTTTTATTTTAATGTTTATTTTAATTTTCTTACATAACCCGGGCATTAATAATTACTTATTAATTATAATTATAAAAATTAATCATGATTAACTGCCATTAAAAAAATAATCAAATAATTAGAAATAATCAAATAATCAAAATTAATCGAACTGTTTTTTTATTATTTGATTATTTTTAATTGCTTGATTATTTTTAATTAATTTAATTAAATTAATTAGTTAATTAAAATTTTAAAAACCAAAAATAATCAAATAATTATATTAATCATGCATTTAAAAGAAAATAAAAAATAATTTAAATTAATCAAAAGTAATAAAATAATTATGTATTTAATTAAATTTTTTTTGAAAGTAATTAATTATTAATCATTAAAAAGGTGCAAATAATCGTATTTAATCAGTAACTGGTTACCGAAAAAAAACATGATTTAATTAATATTCATTATGATTATTAATCATTATTTAACAGGTCTGCTTTAAACATATATAAATTTTTTTTAGAAACGATTGGAAAGACTATTCGTACTTAGTCCTATCAAGCAACTCTAAATCCAAACCGCCCTAATATGCATATAGCAATACAATTGTACATATTTACATACGTATGTACGTCTATGCACTTACATACATACATTTATACATTTCTATACTTAAAATGCTCGTACATTCGACGACGTTTAGTTGGCGAGTATCAAGTTGATGAATTTATGATCGTGCTGATGTACGGGTAGTTCGTATATGTTTGTATATATATATAAGCATAGGCTACGTATGCACATCTTATATACGCCGCAAGGCAGCCAATTTGTATTGGATAAATGATGATAATGTTATTAACCCTTAATTAGGCGCATAAAGAAAATCACACAATTAGTCGCATTGGGTCCCCAGTGACCCCAATAAAAGTGTTGAAAAAAGAGTTTTCAAAATAAAACAAGTAAAAAAGTCTATGTAAGTTCGGGCGGAGCCGAACATTAGATACGCGGCGCAAGTATCAAATATAGTTTTTTTCACCTTTCCGAAAACTACCGCTATGTGAACAAAGTTATAATACCCTTGTGGACAAGTGCGCTCGGGTATCAATATATTCACAAGACTGTAAAAAGAATGTTCCAGAAAGTGTCTAATACATTTTAGTAGTACACGAATTGATTAGTCTAAGAAAAGTATTTTTGAAGGAAGGGGTGTTTTAAGGATATAAGTAGCGAGGAATCTAAATGTGTCCGAAAAAACTACTGTAACAAAGCAACTCTCTCTTAACCTAACCTAAGTAAAATAAAATTTTTATTTTTTTATTTTTTTTTAGCAATAAAAACATTTTTGTTATAACTAAATACCTTTTAATTACGCATTATACCCGTAAAGCAAAGTGAAGTCAATCATAGAACGTATGCATTCAAAAAGTAAATATATTTTTTTTTAATAAAAACTGAATATAAACACAATAAGCTGTGCATTATTGGAAAATGTTTTAATGAGGAAAGCAAGGATGCTTAAGCTCAATTGCAACCTCTCAACGAATTTGTGGCATTCACAGCAGCATTCGCACATTGATATGCGCCACGAAGCGAGTAGTTGTTTATTTAACGATTAAATAGCAGAAAGCCACAACAAGTAGATGCGGAAAAAAGAAAATGGGAACATAGAGAAAAAAAAGTAAACAAAAACACAAATAAACAATAGGAAATTTTGAAATTAATGAAAAGTGGGCAAAAATGGGCAATTTGAAAATAAAAAAAAGTTGAAAAGTAAAACAAAACTTCATTAAAAAAAACGTCCACGCAGATAAAGCAGCACAAAAGCAATAAATAGAAAGCATTAGCTTACAATAACAAAATTAAAGCAAAACAGCAGCAACAGTGATAGCAATGAGTGTCGGCAACATACCTACAGTGAATGCATATGTACGTAAATATGTATGTGCATATGTATGTATATATTATTTATAAGCCGCAACAAAAGCAAAGCAACTTGACGTTGAAAAGAAGGCGAAAAAAAGCAAACTATGTTACAACAGCGAACCAGCAGCAACATACTAATAAACAGTGACAACAGCGGCAGCAATGGATGCAGCAGCTGCCACAGCAACAGCGTTAACAACAACAACAAGCGCATAAGCAATAAAACAACATAAGCTGCAATGTTGAACGACGCAAGCGTTGAACGACGGTGATAATGATGACGACCCGGCCGCATTTTCGCAGACAGCAACAGCAACAACAAAAACAACAACAACAACAACTACAATGACAATGGCAACAAAAATAACAATAGCAACAACAATTGCAGTAAACGAGCAGCAACAATCGCACAATGCAAAGCAAAGCAAAGCAAAGGCTGCCCGCAAAAGCAACCAAGTCAGTCACTCAGAAACGTACGAACAACTAGCAAATGAGCAGCAGCACTGAGCAGCAACAATAATAGTATTTACTACAACAATTATAATGCAAAGCCGAAAAAACATAACATTTTAACCTCATATTTATCCAACAGATACTCACAGCTACTTCGACAAATGGACTTGTGCATATATGTACATACTGGACATACCTATATACATATGTATGTACATAAATATGTACATTGTAAAAAAAAATTGACTAGACCGAAATGCCTCTCGGATTGGCCACAAGGAAATTTATTTTGGCCATTACCACTTTTGATCGCTTTTGTTAGAAAATGTGCTACGAAGAGGCTCAGATGTCAGACAGTTGCAAGTCTTTAGCATCTCCAACAGTTGCAATGGCCGAGTGAGCAAAGCACTAGCGAGATTTGAGGTGGGAATTCTCGGGCGGCGGGACTTTTATACTTTAAAAAGATTATTATTTTTTAATATAACTTTATTTTAGTTTTATTGTTTAAAAAAGAAAATGTATTTGATTTTATTGCTTTTGATTATTAGAAACTTGTTTTTGTAATTTTTATCTTTTTTTAGTTTTTAGTTATCGAAAAAAAAAACCAATATTGCATGTAATCTTCCGAAGCTTGTTTTAGTTTTTTCAGTTTTTTTATTTAGTTTATGGATTTCATTGTTTTAAAAAGAAAAGATTTTTTTTTTAATTTCATTTAATTTTTAGACCTGCATATTACATTTTTGCCTTTTAAATTTTCTTTTGTCTTCAATTTTTAGATTTTGATGTATGTTTTTTAAATATCGTTAAATTTTTAGAAACTTATTTAATTTTTTCCTTTTCTTTAATTTTATTTATTCATTTAGTTTTCGGATTTCATTGTTTTAAAAAGAAAACTATTTCTAATCTCTTAATTTTTTTATGTTGTTTTAATTTTATTTATTTTAATTTTTTCATTTAGATATTCGATTTTATTGTCTTAAAAAGAAAAACATTTTTTTAATTGCATTTAATTTTTAGGATCCTGTTTTATTCTCGTCCTATTTTAATTTATTAATTTTTTTTAAATTTAATTTTCGTTTAGTTTTTGGTTCTCATTGTTTTAAAAATAAATTTTCTTTTTTTCAATCATATTTAATTTTTATAAACTTACTTTATTTATTTTTTAATTCAACTTATTGTAAAATACAAGCAGAATAACGCCAAAATCTCCTCGTTAGTCATACTTTCACTTAAACTTTCGGAATACAGAAAACAGCTTTCAAGATATTAGCCAGAATTGACAATTGTCTTACGAGAAGCTTTTGTTTTACGAGAAGCTTTTGTCTTTCGAAAGGCTGTGGCGAGTTGGAAATCTGTAGTTTGGCCAAGGTCCTTTTTCTTTAGAATTTCTACTATACTCTTATTCTCCACCTTTATAAATAAGTTTCGATGCCAGAGACAACAGGAGAAGACCATGTCTTATGTCTTTATAAAACACACCAAAACATCTTACTAATTTCGTATGTGTCAACAGCTCTTAATAAAAAATACTACTCCGTCCGTTGGCAGATAGTACCTTTATGAACAACAACAGCAAAACTCTGAAATACTTACTTCGAATGCATCTCTCAGGAACTTCGGAGAACCATGTTAGATTGCTTACGTATCCTAGGTACAAAGGTTTCCCAAAATCTGAAGTCAAAGCAGATCTGGCTCCAAGCTTGGCAGGAGAAAGATACGGTGAGCTGTAAAGTATTTCGAAAATTTCACAGCTGCGAATGGTTTTCGTATTTCACGAGGATGAAGATATAACTGATTGTCTGATTTGTCTATTTAGGGCTTATTTTTGCTGGTAGTACATATCATACACTTAAAGGAAGGTATACGTGTAAGGTTTTTTCTGAATCGCGCAAGAGTCCTCTTGACTTACCTAAATCGAAGAGACCTATTAGCATAACTTTCTTCATTCCCAAAATAATGGAAATACTATTAGACCTACAAATTAGGTAAAAACTGAAGGCATCCACTCCATTACATCCCACTGAATTTACTTATGTCAAAAGGGACCACTGTTCACAGGGAAGTGTTCATCCACTTGCTTTGGTCTCTCATGGTGGACGACTTCTTACTCAGACTGCACGAGTGTGGTTACGCTTCAATCAGATATGCAGATGAACTGACAATTATAATTATAGGAAAATTAGGCAGTACTGTCTCGGGCGTTGAAGGTTTCCGTGTGGTTTCTAACTGAAGTGCCAGGCCTTCGCATAAACTACCGCTGTTCGTGTACGCTTTACAACAAGGTATATGTTAATTATAGAGAGCACCTTCACCGCTCTGCGCACTAGAAAACTTCTTTCATTTTGGCGAACACCAATGCAATAAGGTGGTAACTGCGGCAGAAGCGCATTTCATTCGTACCGAAGGCTCTAATCTCCCGGCATAAGTAGCTGTACTAGCAAACGAGCGTGACCTTAATCGCCAAATCAGTCCAGGGGATTTTCTTAACTTTTATGTAAACTAGCTTTTCGCAGGTATTCTTGGGAAAGTTGTTAATAAGTCTAGCAGGATACTTAACTGTCTCAGTGGGGCCTGATCTAATTTGTGGTATCAGTTGGTCTTCTTTGAAAGGCATAATTACTGAGTGGATATATTTAAACCACAGTAAGTACTGAGGAGCGTTACAAAGAGTCTTCTCTCTTTAGAGATTAGTCGCATAATTTTTCGCAGGGTATCTACAAATATGAATTTATGTATATGTTTATGGCTGTCTTTCTGTTCGTCTTTCTGTCTCTATATGAATATGTACATATGAACTAGCGAACGTTCACTTATCGCGCTACTTGCTCAATGAAAAACAAAAAAGACAATAATAACCGGCGCGTAATGGGCGGTGTGGGGAGCGCCACAATCACCTATGTATGTAAGTATGTAGCAGTTAGCCAGGCCGCCAGCCACTGAGCTAAAGAGTCAGCAAATCAACCGCACTGCGCCCACAAGGCCTCCCCGATTACCCTGCGGGTACATAAATACACATAAGAGCAGCAAAATGGAAACAAAACTAACAACAACAACAAAAATAATAGCAAAAACATGTGCAATAATAACAAATAAGTTTGTAAGCAAAACTAGCCATCTCTTGGCTTGAAAAAGTGGACCAAGTGGAGCAGCCCGAGCGGTGGTGATGGTGAAACCATGTGCGCGTAAAAAACAACAACAACCACAACAATAAGTACACACGTGTGTTATACAAAAATAAAATAGTAGTGAGTGAAAGAAAAGTAGCAAAAAAACCAAATATACCCACACTCAAATATTGTAGGTATATATGCATGTATATTAGGGTGGTCTAATAAAAATTTAATACTCTCACCCCCTAGGATTATTTTGTGTCGAAAAAATATGCCAGTGTTTTTTTTTTATTTTTGAATCACAAAATATTTCCATGTAGGTAATTTATATGGAAAAGAAAATTTTTCGTAAAAATACTATATTTAGAGTTCTTGAAAATTAATATTTTTCAATCGGAAAACTCTCTTTTTCTACAGAAGACTTCCAGTAATAAAATCTTATTTTTATTTTGCCATTTTTTAGTAAGAACGATTTTTAATGGGTCCCCTCCCCCATTGCCATTTTTTCGGGGTTTTTGGAGGACCTATAAAAAACAGTTGGTATTAAAATATGGTTAAATATGAAATTGGCTTTTATAATTGGAAGTCGCCTGTAGATAAGCCGAGTTTTCCGATCGGAAAATATTGATTTTGAATAATTCTATACCATTTCTACAAAAATTGTCTCTTTCCCATATAAAAAATTTGAGCGCTTTGAGCGACCTCTAAACATGTTTTGATTTTAAAATATAAAAAAACACAGATATATATACTATTTTTCAGTATAGAATAATATAGCGGTTGGAAGCATTAAAATTCCACTTTACATTTTCTTTGAACCATCCTAATGTATATACATACATATGTATATGCACTATGTACATTCACAAGCAGAGCTTGCCGATCCAATAAAATTTTATAACTATATGGATGTGGAGTAGTAGTCTGCAGATATCTACATACTTGTATACAATGTCTGTGATGAAGAAAGCCGAGTGTGAGCAAAGAGCGTTGAAAAAATAAATCGTAAAATGTGGCTAAAGAAAAATTATTTCAATAAAATATTATTATGCTTACGTTTTACTTACTTACGTATGAACTTACATGAATGCTTTCGTACATACATACATACATATGTACATATGTATGTACACATACTATGTTAAGTATAGATTTGTTTGTTTGTATCCCAGCACGATTGAGTGAATGTATGAATAGCTAGATGGATATATGTACATATGTACATACATAAATGTAGTTTGTGAAACTATAATTGGAGATGATGGCAAAGGGTGTTTATACGACGTATCAAATAGGCGGGGGGCGGTGGAGAGTTTTTCTGTTTCGCAGCCAAAGTTGATGGTTGATTGAACAAATAGTATGTATGAATATTTCGATAGGTCGATAAAAAGTGTTTAACAACATATGTATGTATGTATGTCTACATGTACACATATCCACACACATATTAATGTACATACATATTTAAATACATACGGATGTACATAGATACATATTTGGATCAAAGTATGTATGTATGTATATGTATGTACATATATACATTAGCTCAAGTTCAATTTGTTCCAAGCGGTTTTGAACAGCCACTATTAGATTTCTTTAGGAGTGTAAAAATTATTTTTTTCGGTCCCCTATTAAAACATCTAAATCGCCTTTTTCTATACTGTTCCCCCAGAAAAGATCATTCTATCATGTCAAACAAAAAAATTATATTTTTGAAGTGAAACTTCTTTAGCGGCGGTTGGTTGGTTGGGAGTAAATTGGCAAATTCAACGGAAATTGCACACGGAAATGGTGCAACAGAAATGGTTGGGCCTGAAACAAGTACTTCTTGAGTGTATGCACATGGTATTAATTTAACAAAAACTTGCTAATAAAAGGTTAAAGAATAACACTTAGAAAAAGACCAATACAAGAATGAAAGTAAAGGTGAGTACGTAAATAGATAGATAAAGAAAAGGATAAATGCAAAGGTAAAAATAAAAACAAAAACAAAGATGTGTAAAGATAAAGGCAAAAATGAAGACCAAGGCAAATTTAAACACTTTACTTATATAAGGGCAAAGGTGAAGGGGAATATGTAGATGAAGCAAATGATAAACATAAAAGTAAAAACAAAGATAAATAGGTATAAAGAAAAAGATGAGGATGATACCGATAAAAGTTAAGATGAACATAGAGGAAGAAAGATTAAAATAAAGGTGATTATAGAGAAAAGGATATAGATGGAGACACAGATACTCACTCTGTCGACTATTTTGGGATTTTAGAAATTTGTGGGATTCTCGGGACTTATTGATATAATAATCGATATTTTTATCGCTTTCGTTATCAATATTTTTATCGCTTTCGTTATCGATATTTTTATCGATTTTGTAATCGATTTTTTATCGGTATTGTTAAAGATTATATTATCGATATTTTTATCGAATTTGTTATCGATTTCGTTATTGATTATTTATCGATTTTGTTATCGATATTTTTATTGATTTTCTAAGCGATTTTTGTTATCGATTTTTTATCGATTTTTGTATCAATAGTTTTATAGATTATCTAATCGATTTTGCTACCAGTATTATTACTAATTTTGCTATAGAATTTGTTATCGAATTTGTCAGCGATTTTGTTATCGATATCTTGTTGGATGTTACTATCGATTTTGTTATCGAAAGAGTATAAATATAAAAATGAAGATAAAGGAAAACAGAATAACATAAATGTAATTAGAACGTCGGTCGCTGTGGTGTAGTGGTAAGCAGTGCGCGCTTTCACTCACCAGCACCTGGGTCAAGCCCTGGTCAAAGCAATTTTTCGTAGAAATGGTATAAAGCTCTTGAAAATCAATATTTTTCGACCGCAAAACTGTCGTTTGTTTAACCATTTTTTTTGATTAAAGATTTTTTATTATATGTGGAAAGAGAGATTTCCTATGACGCTATAATTCTCCATCGTCACCAGGATTTCCTCGTTCAAACATAAGTTGCAAAAAGCTTTAATCGATTAATTGGCAAACACTTACTAAAAAAAAAATGTACATACATATGTATGTAAGCATTCACGTGTATGTAAAACTATACTGATATTCAGTGCAGGCAGCGATAAAGAGAACTAGAAATCTAGTTCAAGAGAAGAAGAATAAAAAAAACTGCAAATTCCTTTATTTTCCCTTTTTCCCTTTTCTCGTGGCTGACCAACGAAAGAGCTATAGCTAACTAGCCAGCGAACCCACTCGCTGACAATAAAAATAAAAAAAATCAAATTATGCACACTTCCCGGTTAGCCGCCTGCATGCATTCTATCCGTTCGTACAGTGGGAGTGCAATAGGCGCAACTACTTACTGATTGCTTAGTTTGCACTAACTAACTCGCTGAATGGCTGAACGGTTGGTTAAGTGGCGTTGGTGAAAAGTCAAAACAAATGTGACAAACGAAATCACGAATGAACAGCAAAGCGAAAACATTGAAAAGGCAAAAAAAAAAACAAATAGCCAATGAATAGAAATTTCTAAAACAAAACAAAACAAAAACTAAATACGAAAATGCAATAATAAAATATCATCGAGTAGTTGTGGAGAAATCGCTGCATTGGTGCTTATAATCGGCACAGTGTGACGAAATATATATATATATCTACGAATAAATATGTATTACATACATACTATATGTAAATGCATGCATGCATATGTTTTACCTGCCTTTTTGTGTCTATGTATTGCAAAAAAAACAGCGAAAAACAAATATTACGAGTAAATAAAATGGCAAATGCTTAGCAACAATTGCAATTAGAACTTGCTGGAACAGCGGCAGCAAGTAAAAAAAAAGACGAAACTGCAACAGGCACGAGGAGAAATGCAAAAATGTATGCATTACTTATTTGCGCCGAACTGCATGCACACCTTGTAGGAAAATCTACGCGTTCGAAAATAATGCACAACATGAGTTAGTGAAAATCGGCGAATATCCACAGATTCGGAAACTTGCATAAAGTAACGAATACCTTTAAAAGTTTCATAGCAGGCGATTGAATGAAATTCTAATATTCAATCGTTTTTATGCAATTTTGCAAAAGACATATGTACATATATACCTTCATGGTGCATTCATTTTGAAAACAGTTCGTTTTTCAAGCGAATGAACCTCTCTTATAATTTGGTTTGTTGTTAGATCAACCAGATTTTAAAGTTGTTATGAAAAATAATTGTTTTTTTTTTGTAAGTCTGTACGATTACACCGTGCAACAAAAACAAACACATTTCAAACACACAAGAAAGAATCGATATACTCACGAAACTGCGTTTTAAGTTTTTCGCTGTGACGTCAGGATTTTTTTCAACGATATGGATACGAAATGAGAGAAAAATTCATCAGAATTTAAAAACAATAAAAGGTCGTGCGTATATTAGTCCTCAAACAATGATTTTTCAAAAAAAAAAAAAAAAAATTGAAAATTTTCAAGGATATTTAGAACAAAATTTGTAAAGAACATTTTCCATACACATTCGTTCTTATGCACCAAAAAAATTTATTCCGTTATAATTCTACAGAATTGTTTCTTTTATATGATACCCTCATTGTTATCCTACATTGCACTGAATTTTTTAAATAATTTTTTGAAATAATCATATTTTTAAATTTCAAGGTCCTTTAAAAAAAATTGAGGTTCTGATGAAAATTTGCTGAATTTGCCTTAATCTAGTTTTTTGTATATATAAAGAAATTGGCGAAGATAGAAAAGAATAGAGATTTCTTATTAATTTCATGTCGCTTTAATAATGAAAATGTCTTCTAAAATCAAAGAAAATCTAGTTATCTCAATTCATCAACTAAAAGAATTATATTCTATAGAAAAATATTATTTTTTATAAAATAAAAGCGCTCACGTTAGTTTCGTATGAAAAGCAGTTCCTAATATTACACACATAGAATAGTGTAGGTATGCTAACCGTTGTAGGCCAACGGATATAGTTGCGAGCGACGAGTCAGTGCTTAGATCTCGTGGTCCATTTCAGAGAGCGAAAATTTTTATAATTGACTTTAATTTCGGTAACCTAACATATTTTTTTAAATCTTAATTTATTTTACTAGTAAAAATTGTTCTACTTTATATAGGAAGATTTTCTTACTTACAGATATCTTATTGCTTTTATTTTATTTTAGTTCCAACTACCACATTAGAGTTTATACTAACAAACTAACAATATTTGTGTCAGCATTTGGCTTGTCAAACCCTCAAGCACTTTGAAGTTTATGAGAGGAGAGTTCATACACCTTATCATCGCATTCTAAATACATTATCACCAAATATCCTTCTATTTGATACAAATATGTAGTATTTCCGTCTCTTCCATATTGCAAATACTCATTCTTCGACTGTTGTAACCGAATCACTTTGCTGGCCGCAGTCTCTTTCGAACACAATTTCGCCTTCTGATTCCTTATCTCTCATTTTGTGCTATCCATGAATTATTCTATTAAATACTGTTTGCCCTTCTTGGTTGTGTATTTATGTGCACGAATGCGAATGTTTGCCATTTTCATTTCCATAGAATTACCAATTTGAGTGTAGAGCTTCAGTAACAGTGATTTTATGCTTCTTATGCTGTCAACTTGCAACGGTTCGGCCTTTCAGCTTTCCTTGTTGCATCTGACTTATACGGATTTGACACATTCAAACACTTGCATGACTTTAATGGATGAAATGTTGGAGGTAGTAGTGGTGCATTTTACAGCCATTTCAGTTCAAAATATTTCATTCCAGATAAGTGTTTTTTGTATAAAAATTTAAAACTACCTTTATTTTTTCTTTCTAGGAATTATTTAAGAAAAAATATTTATCTTAATCTGGTGTGTCGGTCTGGTTACTGTGTACAGGGCGTATGAGTAACTTAATATTTTTACTTCAAAAATATTATTTCAAGCGGTCACATTTGGCTGGAGAGATTATGGTTTGTATACTCTTGGAATTCAGAAACCAACTTTTGGATGAACAGGGTAAATCTAGTCTTAAAAAAAGGAGAAACCCATACGATTTTGTAAGGAGTTAAGCCATCAAAAGCACCCTTATGGTATGATGAAATATTTTTCATACTTGTGTGGCATCCTAGAGTGACAAGAAGTCTAAATACAACCACACATATGTTAGTATGCGTACATGCACACCTACTGGCCAACAGTGTCACGTATCCCAATAAACATTTGGCTTGGTGATCAAGTGGGTATCCAGTACAAATTCCAAGGTCCAATGTTGATTTCAAGTGTACCTCAATTGGCGAACCAACCCATTCTCTAAGAAAAGGGCACATTTTTTGTATGCAAAATAATTTGAGTTCTTCATTTGAGACAAGCTTGGACATCAATTTGAACTCAAACTTTATTCAACTTTTAGTGAAACCTTGGGAAATATTTTGGCGAAAATTGTCGTATATTCACTTGAGAATCAAAAATTTCTCAGAGAATGGAAAAAAGTTTGAAAAATTTTTGCTTTGTGCAAATTGGGACATCACGGAAAAGCAAATTACCAGACGAACACGATTGCTTCTTGCCAAGGCTTAAAATTTTTAGTTTTTTGTTGCAGGTGTTGCTCATTTCCATGAAAAATTTTCGAACATACTTTGTAAGGAAAAAAAAATAATACAGAAGATCGCACAATGGGACTACAACGGCCAAAAGTAGCGAAAACGGATTAGCGAATTCTGAAAAATCAATTACGCAGATTCATAGCCAAATGTCCAGCTAACCCAAATTAAAAAGAATTTTTGGAAGAAATGCATATTTGCAGTAATGGGACGAACTGAAAGTAGATACAATGCTAAAAAAGTTAATTTGTAAAAATTTTATTTTGTCGCAAGAACTTTAAATGACGTGTGACTGATTGATGACCAGTTTTTTTTTTATATACAATCTGTGGTCAAGCATTGCTTTAAATTTTTATATATGTATCTAGTGAAATTTATAAGACAATTTCACTAGAAATTCGAAATAATTTTGTGTTTATAAATTTTTTCGAGTGCTTACTTTAAAAAGGGATATGACGTACCATCAGAAGGTCTGCCGCGAAAAAAATTAAAAAAATAAAAAAAAAATAAAAAATAAAAAAAAAATAAAAATAAAAATAAAAATAAAAGTCATATATGTATCTAACGTATTCATAGGTCAATTTGTCTGCTGTTTTAAATTTATACTGGTTTTATAATGGTCTTACTAGGTGGCGTCCAGGTCAAGATATTTTGAAAACCCCTATTTATGGTCCGCTTTCGTTTAAATTTGGCGTATGCAGTTGAAACAAAATAAATCATAGATTTCCAAAAAAAAATTTACCTTGAATTGGTGCTGAAGTCAAAATATAAAGTATATGCGACATAGGATTCTTGTTTCATTTGCGCTAAAAAATCATTTAAAGGCAATCTTAAAAAACATTATCATGATGGTACCGTGCGACAGTGATTAAAATTAAATTAAAAAAAAAGTATAAATTATTTTTGTGTAAAATCAGGTTTCGCGCACATCGGCGTTTGAATTGTTGGCCGCCAAAGCCACTTCTGCTTTTGGTTTTTTTTTTTTTAATTATCTTGAAAACGAATAATTGGCCAAAATCAACTTTAGCACCAATTATAGGGCTAACTAGTTAAGCCTGCTGTCAAAATTAAAAAAAAAGTTTTTGGATTACGGTTTTTCGGTTTGAATGCGTACGATATGGTCCCATTCGGCATAATGGAAATGCCCATATTTAAAAAGGACCTGGAAAACGATAATTTTTTCTTAGTAAAAGTAAAGTTTAAATACGCGCATAATTTCTGAAATAGTTCCAGCTGTGAGAAACTCCGAATTCAGCTTCTATTATTCTTTTTATAAACACACCTTCTGTAAAATTTATTGAATATTTATTGTAGAAATAAATTATGTGTGTCTGTTAATTTCGACCAAAATTCATAAAATTTGGTACATACAAATGTATGGCCAAAAAAGTTTTGTGTGAGGTACGCGTCATAGTAAGAAAATTTTCATTATCTCCCAAATTGGAAAATTTTGGCGTAAACGAGCAGTGTACAAAAGAATGTTATAAAAAAAATATTTTTTTTTTTAAATTAGCGCCTATTTTTTTATGATTTGTAGAAGATAATGTAAGCCGATTTTTACGTTCTTTCAGAATTATGCTTTTATGGTTAATAGCAGCATAGACTTTGCATTTTATCAAAATCCGATATTTTACCATTTTCGCCCACAAGAGCACATTTCTTCATTCTTAAGTGCACAATAGCGGATATACGAAATTTCAACGAATTTGTAGTATGTTTAATATATTTGGCCGTAACTTATATGGGGACGTCCCACTGTGCACCGTCAAAAAAAAAAAAATTGGCAAGAAGCAACGGTATTCTCTAGCCACTTCAAACTTTTTTGTTTTAAAATTTAAACTTTTTTGTTTTATTTATTATACTATTTATAGCATATAAGCTATAAAGCTGCATTTCAACATTTTTACTAAAAATTCTGACAAAAAAGTTTGAAAATTTTATGCAATTTTGTCGAAATTCGTCGATTTTTCCCTAATTTGCACAAAGTTTGAAAATCGGACTTACATGGTTTTAGTTAGATAACGAGCTTTACCTTCATAAAAAAAATAACAACATTAAATAAACAAAAGAAAGACACAAAACTCAAACTCTTTCCTCCAGGCCAACGATCCGTATTAAATAATTGAATTTGACATCGTTTCCAGGCGTCAAGCACTTTCTTAAACAAAAAAAAAATAATAATAACTAAATAAAAAAAAAATATAAACAAAAAATTTCAAACGTTTTTAAATCCTGTGACATTTTGATCCCTTTTTAATTGAAACTCGGCACTAAAAGATTCTCTGTGTGTTAAAATATTGAGTGTCAAACGATAAGGGACTTAAATATTAGTATTCGGTCTGAGATGTACTCGCAATTTAACAGTCTTTAAACTTTAAATAGGGCCTTCCTGGTAATGTCTCAAAAAGTATTTTCAAAACAGAATAAAATAGGATCGTACGCAAAAAATATCGTTCTCCCCAAATGAACTCATTGGTCTCGTTAATAATCTTCGCCACCACCACCAACACACATTTTCATCAACGTCATCATCGCAGCGAACAGAAGCAAACACAACTGTCACACAATGAAACAGATGCATATACATAAATGTTTATAAAAGTAGATAACAGCAAAAACAAAAACAACAGCTGTCACTCATAATATCAGCGAGTCATCGTGCAATAGCGATTTTCTTTCAATTTTTCCCTTTTTGTGCTCATTGGTATTGCATTGTGATTTACTTAGTAGAAGTGGCGCTCACTGTAATTTGCAGGACTCAAATAATACTGTACTTTTGTATAGCTTTCATAAGCATGAAATGGTATTAGTATGTATACTTTGGTCCCATGTGTTTGTAAGTACCAGAATAAGAAGAGATAGACTCATGATAGACCTATTTAGCCATGTCCGTCTGTCTTCCTGTTCGTCTGTTTGTATGCAATCTAGTCCCTCAGATATCTCACTGAAATTTGGTAAGTGAGCGTATTTTTATAATGTTTTAATCATTTGTCGGAGCCAAAAAAATACCACTATAATATATAGCTACCATGCAACTGATTGTTCAGATATAAGATTTTTCCTTGAAACTCCTCCTTCAAGCAGATAGGAACATGAAATTCCGCACTGATTGAAATAAAATGTGGAAGATCGTACTGAACCAAATTTCAAAAAATCAACGCAAAGGCATCACCAAAAAAAAATATATATTAACAAGTAAGAAAGTCTAAGTTCGGGCGGAGCCGAACATTAAATACCCGGCGCAATTATTAAGTATATGTTTTCCACCTTTCCGAAAGCTACCGCTACACGATAAGCCGGGGTGTATAAATTTTAAGTAAATTAGCGTCCTTAAATTTCGAAATATTGCAGTTTCAAGCATTTCTGAAATATACCGTTATATGAAAAGCGGTCGTAATTTTAGTCCGATTCCAATAATTTTCAACGCTTTGCCCAAAAGAAGTCCACGTACCATG